>NW_026252142.1:0-167670 GCF_025399195.1 Umbelopsis ramanniana AG
TACTTTTCTTTCTTCTCCTCCTCCATACCCCCACTTTCCTTGTCCTCCTCTCTTCCGATCTCTTACTCTGCCGTGCAACGAGGCTTCCTCGCTTCGCTCGCGCGCAGAATACTTTAGTATATGTTATTGCGACGCGTTACTCGCTGACGCTCGTAACCCTTTCGCAATAAAAGATTCCTCAAAGTTCTTTCTTCTCCTTCTCCATACCCCCACTTTCCTTGTCCTCCTCTCTTCCGATCTCTTACTCTGCCGTGCAACGAGGCTTCCTCGCTTCGCTCGCGCGCAGAGTACTTTAGTATATGTTATTGCGACGCGTTACTCGCTGACGCTCGTAACCCTTTCGCAATAAAAGATTCCTTAAAGTCCATTAAGTCGTGCACAACCAACTGAAGTTAAGCAATATCCGTCATTGCAAGTATTGCTGCAACAATCTCCATCAGTGGTACATACATTGCCGTCAGGAAGACAGCAGCTGCCGGCATTGCAAACTTGGTTTGTTTCTGTACATGCTGAGCAGGTGTTTTGTCCTAAATTTCCATTTGTGCAAGCAACGTCAACATTGGGGCAGGTGCATACACCATTAGAACATATTGAGTTTTGGGATGCGCCACCCTGTGTGCAGTCGGTGCAAATGCCATTATTTCTACAAGCGGTCTGGGTGTTAGGGCATATGCTGGCCGTTGATGTGGTAGTTGGCGTTATTGTAGTTTCCGAGACGGTGGATGAAGCTGAGTTAGCAATAGAGGAAGACTCAGGAGATGGAGAGGGGAAAAGTGAAGGAAATGCAATGGGAATAAAGCCGTTGACATCAACGATAGAACCGGCTCCCAAGCAGGGAATGGCATAGGTGCTAGATCCAATCAGGATGGAAACCGAACGGGTAGCACATTCATCGCTTCTGTGGCCACCTTTGCCACCCTGGCCGCCCTTGTGGTCGACTTCACCGTCGTCATCACTCTTGATTTCGGACCAAAGTTGTTGAGGTTTGGCATCCCTGACGATACCTTTCTCAACTAAAGCATTTTCTTCCTCTGAGATGAGTGTGGCGTCAGCAGCGCTAAGTGCATACAAGCAGCATATTTAGAATGGGAATGGCTGACCGCATTTGCAATATGCCGAATAAATGTTGAGAATGTGAGATTAATATCGAGCATTATATATGAAATTTGAAAGTAGGGTTGCGCAGAAGGTAACTTTATGATACCATTAGATTAATGATACAGCGAGCATCAGATGTTGCTAATTTGATATCAAGTAAACCTAGGGGTTAAACATGCAGGTAGCTTCCCCATGTCTTCCAATTGGTCGATTATTATCCTTTATTCAATGCTTTATACTTTTTTGGTAAGTGACAATGATATTGTTTGATGTGTTGTGATCAGAGTTTCTAAGTTTAATATCCATTCATCTTTAGTATAGATTCCTTAATTATATATCTTTATAGCAATCGCAAGACAATTACTACTTCATCATCATTCTCGCTCGTCATTGCAAAGGAAGTGCTTATTCTGCTTTGACGTAAATGCTAGTTGACAAAAGAACCTTGAAAAGAATTTTAGAATATCATATTCATTAATTTACGAGGCATATAAATGACAATTAATATGGTTCTAACGTTATGGGATATCACAAGGGCTAATCACCTCACATATCCAAGCGGTCCTACATATCTCAAGGAATCTGAGCGTGCCATATTTAATATATATTAGAAAGCTAAAAGTAATGTATACTTCTCTTTATTATAGGTACCTTCTAGTAAATTTAAGAAGATAATGACACTAATGACTGAACAGAGAAGGCTGTATAGTGTTATAACCTACGTTTCCAAAGATGTGACCCGCCACTACAATGCAGCTCAATCTGAACAATGGGTGTACCGCATCTTACTTTGACTCGCTGCAAATTCTTCCTTACCGCAGATAAAAAATATGGTGTTAGAATTGCCATTGTTCAATTGCCCATAGATACCGACGATTTTGCAACCATCGTATCCCTAAGAAGGAGGTTATTTGCAGATACTGTGTGTAAACAATATACCAAAAAAAAGAAAGCGCTACTAGCATGATTATCTTTCAAAGAGACTGTAAGGCTCATTATTTGTGCTAGAGGTATATACTGTGAAAATAAGTAGAACAAAATAGGAGAACAAAATTGCACAACGATTGTTTGTCGCTTCGCTGCGGTGATTAGACTGGCTTGTGCTCGCTTCTTCAGACGGTTTATCTTCTCGAAAGAATAGTTTTGATGACGCCTGCGATAACCAGACTGTCTATATGTAATATATAGGAGACGTTGAATAACAGCGTGATTCTAAAATTTTCCTGCGGCCCTCTGATATTATTCTATATGTCCCCATCCCGTTAATCACTGCATCTTTTTGCATTCTGTTCGTAGGATCAGAGTGGTCGATGACCACTCAGTAGTTCTCTCTCAGTCAGTATGTTTGTCATTATATCAGCCTACGCTTTTGAACAAATTCTTCGACAGGCTTCAAGAACGGTGAATTGGTAGTTAAGTATAGACATTTATGACCTCTAGCCTCAACTAAATCTCCAACTGCAATTGAAGCATAGATGGGGAATTGTCCGTTATCAGATAATAGCCGTTGGTATTGTTTTTATGCAACACACCCATAGCATTGCACATTATATTACTTAGTGTTCTGTACGGGTGCAAATTCTACCGTTAATGTCATACACCAACCTCCCATCCACTTTCTTCTTACTAAACGTTACAACAGCCTGTAGCTTTTTCAATGACATGTCTATGACTCTTGCTTCTGGTGAGGTACCCAATGCAATACGCTGAAAACGCCATCATTTTGCCGGTCTGCCTTTTGGGGAGGGTTTACCTAAAAAAAAGGCCATGGTGCCTTGGAGTATACGAATTAGTCTCTGCTTCATCAGTGAAAACGCATCTGGTAGAGAAAACAAGTCTGATGTCTCTTCCGCTTTTCTACTCACTCCTTTCGCATTTTTATAAATGGATCAGTAATTCTTGCTAAAGGTATTATTTCCAGCTTTTCAACGTAGGTTCGTTTTGCCCTCTCGACAAGTGCCTATGTAATGCTGAGACCAATATAGATAATCCTTCAAATGCCTCTCGTAGCTTCTGTCTGGTGTCAGCAAGCACAGACGATGGATGTCTACCGATATAGTCTATCAGAAATTGTGAATGTGCTTCTTGTCAGCTTGCCCGTATTTTCTGGATATTACCTTTTTATTGCCGAAGGTTAGATGCTGGTCTTCGTCGTCATTATACTTTAGTATTGAGCAGTTTCTATGCCTAATAACAGTGATGAAGGTAACCTCTTTGCAGTCTTACCTTGTTTTCTATAATATATGTTGATCTGCAGTAAGTGTAAAGAAAATTTGTTGTACAGAGTCGATATTTCATTTACGAATGTTAGCTGACTGATGAAATTTCAATTTCATGTTTTGAAGTTTACATTTTGCATTCTGGACACAATGAACCAAATTTGAAAGTGTTTTCTTCACACTTTCTGTAAATTTGTATTTCTGAACAATAATTCGTTGAAACCATAGATAATATGAGGTATATTTCTCTAATTTGCTGGCGTTCACACTCTTCATAGCGGATATGGTTCTAAGGATGGATGCTTTCATTTTTTCATAGATGACCATTTTTAGCCGACATTTCGAAATTCATTTGTTGAATGCGAGCATAAAGTACCGTATCTCTTTAGACATGAAGCAGCTCACTATAGCCAAGTTGGGCTTGTAAAGTTGCTTTTTATGGAAATTCACGTATTTATGTCATAAAAACAAATGGCATACGTCTTCCTGTACCTTTTACACCAAATGCTCCAATCGGCTATCCAAGGCAACAGCAGTATACTATAGAGCGCGTAGATGTCGCAGGGCGAGTTTGAGTCTATATAACTTAGGCATTCACCCGAGAAAATGAACATTAATGCTCGTCACTAAGGTCGATGTTATCATCCATAGCCGAAAGTCAGCTTACTTGGTCCTGGCGTTCAAATGAGCTATCACTGCGAAGGACAAATCGATTGGTTGAGTTGATGCCGCATAGGAATTGTCGAGTTTAAATCGATTATATCTGACGATGGCGATTATGAAATAGTGGGAAAATATGACATAAGAAAATAAAATGGTGTAGAAATGGACTGAAGGTGGAAGTAAACGGAATGGAGTTGGGTAAGGGTGGAATGTAGAACGACATTCATGTCCTTCTCGATGAATTCGAGGTTCTGAGGAATATTTGAAAGTCCGCTGGCATCAAGATTTTGCTGGCCCTGATAGCATTTAAGGAAACTTTTATTGCATAATGGAACGAACGTTAGCGAGAGACATAGCGCGGGAGGGACGATAGGATTTAAATGTAAAGGGGTTGCCGATTTAACCATTGTTACTGATGAAGCAATTGTAATGGTTCGAGAGGGACATTAGGATCATGCTTTCACAAACAGCGTAAATCCATTTATTGGTATGTTAAATCTGGCAGGACTCGGAGGTACCTAGTAAACACATCACATTCTGCGTCCACCACTGAGGCTGTGATACTGTTACTGCGCTCAGAAATAATAAAATGATCATAACTCTGATTCTACAAACAGAATGCAAAAAATTGTAGTGGTTACGGTGGAAGGAACACTTGAATAACAGTGGGAAGTGCAAAAGGATTTCAGCCGGCTCCTTCCATACAGGTTTACGGAGTTTTTTGGCAGTAAAATGTTTGAATCACGCTGTTATTCAACGTCTCCTATATTGGCTTTTCGTTTCGCTCAGGCGCAAATCATTCTAGTATATGCTATTGCGATGCGTTACTCGCTAACGCTCGTAACCCTTTTCGCAAATAAAAGTTCCTTAATCAATAGGGGATCAGTGAGATTTCGCATATCGATGCGAAGTTACTACCAAATAATATGTTGGGTGGAAATTTCCCTCTCTGTTTAGTAGAAGTAAATATAAAGAGCATACTAAATGGGAATTCATTTACGTTTCTTTGTATACGAGAATTTAGAATATCTTTTTCTATCTGCCATTAGTGCTTTATGTTTATGGAGAACTTGTATTGATGGCTTTCTTTTTCAGTAGCAAATGAGTGGATAAAATCAAGAGGAACAAATGTAATCAAGCAAAGTATGAAATAATCTGCGTAAGTAGGTTGCAAGTAATTATCCGCTAAAGAATTTGGTACAATAATATCGAAAGCGAAATGGGTTTTGGCATCGGTTTGCAACAGTCGAAATCAGCAGAAAGTGAACAGTTCCTCTGTTAATTCAAATGACTTTTGTTCGAAGAGAATACTTGCAACCCAATCTGAACATATTGAGCAGCGCAATTAGTTCTGATGACATACCAAGCTGAATTTCTTAATATCTGACCAGCTTTGACGTCCAAGTAGGTGATGCTTGAAATAAATGACGCTATCCCTTGTGCAACCGTAGCGCGCTTATGTAGCACTTACGGAGTATAAAATGTACATGACCGTCACGCAAAGTTGCTGACACAAAGCAAGTTTTGCCCATTCTGATGAGTGAGAAGAGCTTTGTGAGAAATTTCCCTCTCTACTTGTTCAATATGTCTTTGAAATTATTGTCCCCCGAACAAATTGACGCTCTTACAGCTCTTCCTGCTCCAGATTTGAGAGCCAAGCTCGCTGGCTTCCGAATGGATGCTTTGAGCAAGCTCCCACCGGCCCCACTGGATGAGCCAGCCAAAATAGAGAACTCTTCATTCAAAGGCCCTGAGACTGATATTCCTGTTCGTATCTATACTCCAGAAGGTCAGTTTTAAGAGTAGTTTGGCAGGTTAATTCAGTAATGCCCTGCTGCTTTGACTAATCAAGGATATACGACCGCTAGGCACTGGGCCTTTTCCAGCTGTTGTATATTTCCATGGCGGTGGTTGGGTTATTGGCACTCTTGACTCATACGACGGTCTGTGTCGTGAAATGTGCGTTGCTGTTGGTGCTACCATTATCTCGGTAGACTACCGTTTGGCTCCCGAAGCCAAGTTCCCTGCTGCTACAGAGGACTGCTATGCGGCCGTTGTGTAAGTATCCACTGCGACTCTTAGCGCGCAAGAAGTAACCCGCTCGATGTATTGAATGAAATCATTTGAACTAGTCATGTACAGGATAATGCTGAAAGGTACAATATCGACCCCGCTCGTATTGCTGTTGGAGGTGATTCTGCAGGCGGAAACCTTGCGCTGGTAGCTTCGATAATGGCGCGTGAACGCAAAGGTCCCAGCATCAAATATCAATCCCTTATCTACCCTTCCTGTGATATGACCATGAACGGACCACATAAGCAGTCCAATCCCAGTGCTGTCTTAATCCCACAAATAATGAACTAGTAAGTGGTGATTATTTGTCCCAGTTCACCAGAGTATCGAGCACTAAAAATTCTGCTTAGCTTCGCCGATTCCTATCTCAATGGACCCGAAGATATGGAGAATCCTCACTGCTCCCCTTTGAAGGCCGACTTGACGGGTCTTCCGCCGGCATTTGTGTTAACATGTGAGCACGATGCTTTGTTGGAGGAAGGTGCTGAGCTCGCTCGTAGATTGGAAGAAGTTGGTGTCCCATGCGAATATGTGAATGCACCGGGTTTGGACCACGGTTTCTTTCATACTAGTAGACATCACTTCCCTGCTGTTGGCCCATACCAAACAGCCGCCTATGAAGGTTTGAAGAAGGCTTTGTTCTAGATTTTTATATTATATCTGAATTAGATTATTGAAATCCACAACACGGAGACAAAGAAGTGTGCAGATTTAAAAGCTTATGTTTCCTCAATTAATGCTTATGTAGCTTTAATTATTTTACCAAAAATAAGCTTGCAGGTAGTAGTGACCTGTATATTTAATATTCACAGAAAATACAATATAAAGTCCGACAAAACCATTCCATCATCTAGAGGTAGAAATTTTGACGACTGCATTGCAACACTTCTTTCATGTCTCAAATACAGCAAAGTATTGCTAAAGAACATCCAGTAAGTAACAAATATCATTTATAATAGCATAATTTACCGTCATTCAAAAATTACGACAGGAATGGATTCTACCAAAAGTTTGCCAACAAAATGCCTATAAAACTGGGATATACAGTGGCAGTAAGCACGTTTCGAAAATGTGAAAAAGAAATAGCAAATGCCATTTCACTAACAGTCATGCAGTTTTTATGGGCATCTTGTCAGGCAAGTATACATTTAAAACCTTAGCAAATATACTCACGCATACTGATATGTGGAATACTGTTAGTTCCTATCTCGCAACGAGCAGGGCTCGATAAAAATCGCATGACACTGGCGACCATGTGTAAGTACAAATTCACATATGAATTGAGTCTACCGTGAAATGACTTACCATATGGCTCCTCAGCCGTAGCCATTATTACCGGCTACTTTGTATCCCGTTTTGCGTATCAAAGCTGCATCACTAGTGAAGGATTCTTAAGTGGCATGCGGCACATTGACACCAGTAAATCTTCAGCAGATGGCAGAGAGAAGGAACTTCACTGAAGATAAAGATGCATATATACATTTCTTGCGGTAGTGCATGTCACTAGACTTGGCATATAAATTCAGTCATTTGCTGGCTTTTTTGCCTTCCCCCATTTCGTTGTTAGAAAGTAGTTCTAAGCGGAGCATCAATTACGTTTTTCCCCTGATACTCGATTTCACTCTTGATGTCTTTGGATGCAGTGGCAGAACCTGCATCGCTAGAACATTGGCTCAATGAAGCTTCGCTACAGATTCACATTCCCAATCTTGATAAAACACACTCTAAAACGCAGCAACAGATCTTGAATACAGCTCAAAGAGAATTCGCATTTTATGGTAAGGAATGCTGATTCGGATCCATCTGCAACAACCTTAGCAGCCCATGTGGACAATCTGGCTAATATTCTATTCGCTTTCCATTCCACTTCTTCAGACGAACATCTGGACGTCTATTTAGTGGTTCGAATACCGTACACTGTGGCTGGCCGCGATCAAGCTGCCGAAGCAAAAACTCTGTTTGAACAACTCGATATTCATGTAGAAGCTGCTATTCTAGATTCTACCAACAATACATCTCCTCCCCGTACCTTCGGGATTTCATCCGATACGTCATTGCCAAAGCAGATTGCGCATAAAAGAGAATCTACCCGCGGTCCCATAGAAAACCCAGCCTACTATACACAATCCTTTAATGCTCGCCAGAAGGAAGATGGCCCCGAGATCTTATCTGACGAAGATACCCACTGCTGTCTTTACCAGATGTCTATCCCTGTTGGTATGTGATATTATAACTATTAATTCTAACGAAGAAATGGCCTCATGTTTTCTAATGTTGTACGTACACCGAATTGCTCTCTTTTGGGGTGAACTTAGTTTATATGAAGACGCGCTCTACTTCTCCATGTTTGGCCATAACAACCACTACTACATACCGGCCTTTACAAGATTCTTCGGACACAGAATCTGTCAGCGATGAGAGCGAATATGATATCGATTCATTTGCCACCATTAACTTACTGCAAGGCTTAAACGAAGGTAAGTGATGTGAAAAGCGGAAGCATCATAGTCACTTCGGATGTAAACCAAACAATGACATCTTATAACACCTAGGCTTACTGGGTAACAAAGATACATTGCAGCAGCGATTCCCCACAGAAGATCAGCTCCGACGTTCTATGAACCAAGGATTTACCCAGTCAGTCACAAGGCAAGCAAGCACTCAAGTGCTTACAGTTAAGCGAAGTGTCAGAACGTTACTACCCGTTAGAGCAGGCGTTAGTGTTAAGATGAGGACTACGAATGCCTCGATGGCCGATAAAGTCATCACAATGTCAGTAGATCTCGAAAACGAAGAAAGTTCAGGATGTCCGTTTGAAATCGAAAAGGTGGAAGTGCAAGTCGCCAATGCTGTGGTTGCGCTGGCATATACAAAAGAGGTATTTTGAATGATAGAATGATTACAGGGTATGAAGCAACAGAAATTATAATATCATTGCTCATCAAATACAACATCGACCTAGGATATTTTCCCAATGACTTTGGAAACTCTTGATCAAATGGTCTTACTCTATCGAGTCACGCTTTTGGCTGATGGAACTGCAAAGCCTGCTGAACCCACTCGAAAGTTTCAATCACGATATACACCAGGACCTGCCCCAGTTACACCACAGCAGCCTGTATTGGATGAACGTCTTCAACCGCAGCGAGTTTCGATTCATGTGCTTGGAGCACCAATCATCGACGGTGTTCGTGTAGCCACCATGCACTCTAAATGGAACACAGTTTTGGACGTGTCCAGTATGAGGCAGCGACGAGAGGACAATGTTGTTTCGGTACCAAGGCTAAGCTCTGTCTTACCGGGTAGTAGTGGAATGCAAACACCTGTGTCATCCAAAGGCACACATACACCTAAATCAAACAGTGTGTCGATTGGTGGTGTAAAATCTGATAACAGCCCAGCTCCAACGCCAATACCTGGTGGTGATGCAAGTCAACGTCGACGCATGGTGATGAGCTTACCCCCGCCAACTTCCACTGCTTCTGCCAACGTTCCACCGACGCTGCGAAGGCCGCCAGAAATTGAAGTCAGTGATGGCATTGTTGTTTCATTCACAGTAGCAGGCACCATACAAGTGGGAAGGATCTTTACTTTACAAATCTTTTTGGTTAACTTATCTAAACATACTCGCCGATTTCAAGTCATTGTGCCAAATCGCAAGCGCAATTATTCTGACGTTATGAACTTGCAGTCCCAAGGTGGACGACTAGGCAATCCATTAAAAGATTTGCCTATTGAACCGTATCTCGAAGATACAGGTAAGCAGTTTCATTCTAGAGCAGAAATGGGTGTGGTGGAAAGACGCTATACTCCATTAAATTTACATTCATTCTGTTGCAATTCTTACCTGTTCCTCTCAATAGAGTTTATACGGCAATTCCTAGAGAATGAAACGCAAGAAGCTGATATTGTTGCTGTAGAGAGCAACGTTCGATTGAGGTAGGTTTAGCTCACAGGGTGATTCCTTCCCTCTGGCCACATAAACTAACGATCTTTCAAATGATTTAGCCCTCTTGAACCGTCAACGTCGCAAACCGTGAGCATAAGGTTTATTGCAGTCAAGGATGCTTTGCACACCATTGACAATATACAACTGGTGGATCTCGATACTGGATTTGTTACAAATCTTCGTAATGTACTTGAAATTTATGTGGAGAGTTCTACGTAAACGAATAAACAAAGGCATAGGAAGGAGATGCAGAGGGAGAGTCTATATTTTTATTTTGGATTACTTTTTTGTTTTATACAAAGTTTTATGTGAGGACATTAATGGCACGAGATTTTTCTTTAATCCAACTTGTTCACATCAACATTGGAGATTCTAAGAACAGTATGAGTCTGCTTGTGGGTGACTGTACGCTTGTAATTCTTTCTTCTCTTCTTCTTGGTAATGCTGATCATCTTACTCTTGGTCTGTTCTATAACAGTAGCCTGTATGTTGAATAAGTCTTCATTGACATATGGCTGACCGCGTAGCACATAATCTTTACTGCCGATTTCTCGCACTTTATCCAAAGTAAGCACATCGCCTACTGACACATCCTTTAAACGGTGAACAGTGACAAGGTCATTCTTAGTGATGAGCAATGGGCGACCTGCCACCTCTGCTATGGCATAGAAACGAAGTTGATCTCGAAGTTTGTTGACGGCCTGTTTTGTCGCGTCATCAACGCTGTTGGTATGAACAAACCGAAGGAATGAAGCTATCAAAGAAAGAATGAGCGTGGTCGTTTAAAGTCGACAATGGCCGATATATAAGTTACTTACAGGGTTGTTGTGGTATTTGGCGTGAGATAACAGCTAAAATGAGAACAACATTAGAAGGTCGTTTCTATCACTAGTCCACAGTGACTTGACATTACGTTACCTTTTGCTAATGTTGAAGGAGTACTCAATACCCGTCGTACTAGTGAAGCGGCTAACATTTTCAAGACCTTGTCAAAAATATCAGGCAAAGACTGCTAGACTTGGTTTATCCCAACCCCCAATGCTGTGGCTTGTGAAGCATTGCCTTTCACAGGCAGTCACTATAAGTGAAGAAAAAAATTTTCTGAGCAATTATAAAAGCCTCCTGGTCAATCGTGTTGTTTTCCTTTACTTCTTCTTTAACGTAAGTTTCCACATTTCAAATACTTTTCAGTTCAATATGTAGCAATATGATGTTTGCTTGTCGCCCCAGGCGGAAGATACTATGTCGAGAAAACATACAGCAATACCCTTTTATCTGATACAGCTACATTACCTACCCTTCCTTACTATCAAATTTTTGAAAGTATACAAAGCTAACAAACTACGCGCTTTTCAACAGGTTGAAGATGGCATATGCTATTGATGTGACAATACGGTCAAGTAAGATAATGGTAAGCATATGATTCTATATTTATCAGATAGCTTGCCTGCAACAGAGTCCAGGAGGATCGTTATGATGCATCAAAATATTCTATGCTAAAACAGACAAAAACAATGGCGAAAATTACTCTCTGAACTGATCCTCCCATACTCAAGATGAAAATCGCAGCAAGCTAGCATTGTTCCTCAAATAGTTTGACTAATTGATTACTGTTTGTGTAGGTATATAATTGGGATGTTGAACATTGGTTTGTATGTGATGAAGAGGTGCTAAGTTCACTGATGTGGACTGGCCCATCTCGAATCATCTATCAATCACAATTTCACATACTTAGGGATATTTTTTTGAAGTTGAATAAAATTGGCATCTCGTACGAGTGCATCAAACTCATTTTTATGGAATTGCATTGTTATTATAGTTTGACAATTTCTGTTTAGTATACAAAAATGTGTTCAATCCCGTAGAGTGGAAGCAGTCTTTTCATGGTAAGTACGAATTCGTAATATCAGAATTGATATCGAATTGCAAGTATCTCTCATATGGACTTCACTGTTGCGCCTGCACTGGTGTTTCTTCAACCTTAGTTTGCTTCATTGTGGTAATATCCCCATTTCTTATTCCAGTTCTTTTCGTCCTAGCGCCCATCGTTATGGCCCAATCGTGCTTATCTTCCTTGTTCCAGTCCTTTCGCTGGCCATCATGGTTCAACCCTGCACATGCAATGATCAATATCTACATTTTGTATTAAATTATGCCTTTCACCTTGTCCTATGTTTTGTTGTACTCGTAATCAGTATATTTTCAGTATGAGGACAGCTTTGTAAGGAGATCTAATCTACCCACCTGTGTACACCAACCATTTCATACAGTCTAGACGTTTGAAAGATTGTGTAAATTACTAATTTCTCGCACTTTGTATGATCTGCCCTCCTTTTTTCAGCCGACCAAGGGTAAACATTTTACTAAAGTTCATTTATTCAATATTTTTTAATTCACTGTTGCTAACATCGTATATTAATGGTGGAAGTTTCTGAAAGGGAATTATCTACAGTATGGCATGTGCCCAAACTTATTGTTGTAGTGAAAAATATAAGCGAGAAGAAAATGGTTTTTTGCAGGTTACGAAAGCAACTTCCAACATAGCTGACATTAAAGTGCATATTGTGTTTACTGAAGTTGCAAGTGACCAGAACTATTATTTGTAAGTACATATCCTCAAGATAGGGCAATAAGCTATCATAGCATGGTATGACATTTTGCAATTGGCTGCTAGGTGGGCCATGTTTAGAGGGCATACCCAACTTTATATATCCATTTGTTCAAGCACATCTTGACCAACATAGTTGGATACATTTTTACAATAATACCGGCATTTCATCAGTAGAAGCCGAGCCTACGATCGACCACCAGCAGTTTGAATGCTTCGAAATTTATTAATCGATGTGAAAATGAAGCATGACACCATCACCGATATCTTGATTACAATTTAACTTCCTCAAGTGGTTGATTGCATATGTTTTTCAATATACTCCTGGACATCAACTACACTGCTTGTATGACGAGCATGCTCCGCAGCAAACACAAAAAGATGAGAAGTGAAAGATTCTCGAATAGGAGGAATGTATTTCTGAGCCGTTGAACGATCACCTCTCTTGTACGCATCGACAGCCAATATGAAGGCCCGTGTAATTCCCATGTCTGAACCTCCATGTCCACCAACAACTTGTGTACTATTATAAGGATTGATGCTTCTGGTTTGCCTGGTACTAAAATTTGTAATCTTGATCTTCGCATTTTCTTCATCAGCCTCAATGTCTCCGTTAGAACACCAAATCCGTACTTTTCGCTCGCAAAGAGCATTTGAGGTTGCAATCATAGTCAGTGTAGCTGTCGGTGTAGTGTGGTCTCCTTTTTCAAATTGTATATTAACAACCTGATTGTCGCAAACATCGTTATCCATTTCGTAAACACATCTTCCATATGGCCCTGA
Source organism: Umbelopsis ramanniana AG (assembly GCF_025399195.1). NCBI lineage: Eukaryota > Fungi > Mucoromycota > Umbelopsidomycetes > Umbelopsidales > Umbelopsidaceae > Umbelopsis > Umbelopsis ramanniana. The sequence goes on from NW_026252142.1 coordinate 13,394, forward strand.
TTTAACTGCATCCTCTATGTCGGTAAGCTTTCCTGAAGGTGCTAGTACGGATGTATGCCATCTATTCTTCAGGTAGACGGTTTTTGCTGAATATGGGCAGGTGTCCTGTAATTTGCAATCCAGGCATTTTTTAGCATCTCCAGCTTCTTTCGGTTTGTTCTCCTGCTTGAACCATGTCAATGATCCAAAAGAACTGACTTTGGCAAACGGCAGTCCAGTCCACCAACGTAACAAATCAACATCGTGGCAGCACTTGGCCATAAGAGAAAATGTAGAATTTCTTTCTTTGTGCCAGTTTCCTCGAACATAAGAGTGTGCAAAATGATACCACCCGACTGGTTCTACATGCTGTATGTTGAGAATTTCTCCCAGCTCTTTGGTGTCTAAAATTTCCTTGATCTTCCTATGAAACGGACTGTACCGCAAAACATGACCGACGGCGCAGACAGTACCAGCTTTCTCTAAAGCATCCGTAATCTTGGCGCATTCTTCAATATTGATGGACATGGGCTTTTCCAAAAATATGTGATATTTTAAAGAGGCAAATGCTATGGCTGGTTCGTAGTGTTGGTCGTCCAAAGTACAAATAAACACGACGTCTGCAATTTTTCCCTTGGCAGCCAGCGGCCTCCAATCGTCAAAGATATTTTCTGGAGAGATATTGTGAGCGGTCGCAAACAAATTTCTCTTTTCGTCATTTGGTTCCGCAACACCAATGATTTTCATCCAAGAAGGCTTGACTTTCGCGACATCAGCATATCCTCGGCCGCGACTGCCTGCTCCAACAACCACAGCAGTTACAGTTTCCTGTACGTTATCGTCATCCATCATAACTGCTTTGAGGGCATCTTGCGTCTCTTGAATTTTTCTGGCATCCCTGTCGCTGTTTCTAAAGAGAGGGTTGAGAACTTTTTGGAAGTTCATTTTTAAGGGTAGAAGATCGGGTGCTATGAATATTTTGGGTGAGGGTTTAAATATACTGCTGCGAACCACAAAGCATAACGTGACCACTTCAACCCTGAGTACCACCGCTCCAAACTTAATTTAGCCGGATTTAAGCGTTGCTCGCTCAATTCAAGTGAAGGGTTACAAGAACATGGCCGCCTTGGTTGACTGCTGAGAACCACAGTAGGAAGGGGACATTTTAACGTGAGTACCACCGCTTCGAAAACAATTTAGCCCAGATTTAAGATCTGCCCTTGAAAGCTTGGTAAATCCTATTGATGACAAGAACGTGGCCGCTTATGGTCAGTTTAACCTGCACTTCTCTTGATTTCATATTGCATGTCGGATCATTTTACGTGACACTGTATGTAACATTTACACAATATCATTGACAAGCTCATAGTGAAGCGTTCCCTTGCTTGTTTGAGTCAGACGGAATTCTTTCTGTTTTTTCTAAACGTATTTACATGTTGTCTACCGCAGCAGTTGATACAAGGTTTAGACCTACGTTGACTGGATTATACTATGTGAACCATTTTGTTTTGCTCCAATCAGCAATCAATTAGGTGTCTGCGGGCCATTATCAGAATTGCAAACAGCCGCAGAAATGATAGATTAATGTCTTGCCACCAACTGAGAAAGCTACACATCAAGGCAGGTTCGACTTTTGAAAAAAGCAATGAAAATATGACCTGATTGGGTAAGAACGGTACTTTCCAAATAATACTGCGCCATTGCTTAAAACGTAGCACCACGTCGTTTTTCTCCAGGGTTCAGGAAACCAATTATGTCCAGGTTCTTTGGATCAGAACTGAGCATTCTCTTTTAGAGGAAGTCTAGTATTAAAATATTCACAATGCACGACAAAAGGCGTGTGAAGGTGCTTTCACACCTCTTCTCATTTTATTCTATCTTAGTTTATTTAAAACGTCCGATTTCCACCTAGGAACATTGACTAAGCGCCATAAGTACCAGTGGAGTGAAAGATAAAGGTCTAGGAGTTACCGAACAGTCGTAATAGTCACCAACTAGTACGGTCTTCTTTAAGGGACCGCAAGCTCACTGTTATCGATGGCTTGAAATTCAGAATCTCAATCTTCACAATTAGCTAGCATGACTGTGTGTCAATTTCGCCCCCACAGCTAAAGAAAAAAGATGTGCTCGGCGGCATGTTTTACCTGAGAAGAAAGTGAAAAAATTTACCACCATGAGTAGATGTAGTTTAGTCAAGTTTGAGCAGAAATAGATAGGTAGACTGCGAAAACCTGAAAGGTATGCTAAATAGTCTCTTTAAATGCGATTATATTTTGTTTTGCACGACCTGGCGTCAGGCAAAAATCACGGAAATGTATCAGTTAAAGTTCCATAAGAATGCTTGAGCGTCGCTTATGAGCATTCGAGAAATTTAAAAATGTAGTATGTAGGAAACAAACAATGGTGGTTGCAGCAAGCGACCAGAGTTGACTGGCTAACGGCATCGCAGGAAAAACGGTCGGGGAACAAAGCACCCGCCACAGAGGATGTTGGTGTTGGGTAAACTCCACAGACATGTGACTGTAGGATTCTTTATAACTGACTGATATTTCTCGTTGAATCCCAATAACCTACTTTTTCGCAACATGTCTCTCGTAGCCAAGCCAGCGGCATTGTTGCAGCAGCTAGAGACAGCTCTCAACCAACCTCGCCTTGCTCGTCTTAAGAATGCCATCTTCGTTCTTGTCCTCATTCATTACTGGTCTCGACTTTACTCAAAGGTCGTCGTACGTGGTCCGACTCGAGCCGCCAAGGACGCCTATGCGTACTGTCTGAAAGTAAGTCCCACACCATTTAACAAAACTGACATCGCTGAACATACCAACGGTATTCATTTTATCTTATCTATAGCTCTTCTTCAAACAATTGCGCCGTCTTCCCTCAGTTCAAGCAAAAATTGACGCTGAACTCTCCAAGACATTGAAGGATCTTGAACACTCTGTTTTATCTCGAGAAGGTAACACAAAGCGATACCTTGCTCTACCCAAGGAAGGAATGTCAAAAGACGAACTTCGAGAGAATTTGAAGAGGTGAGTTCGCATGGTGTCTACTTCTTTTTTTATCGGTGTCACGACGACTGTGCTTAAAAATTTGGTGTCTTAGATTCCAAGCTATGGAAGACGTCGATTGGGCAGGTGGCCGCGTGTCAGGCGCAATCTACCATGGTGGAGACGAATTGAGCGATTTATGCACTGAAGCCTACCGTATGTTTTCTGTGTCCAACCCATTGCATCCCGAAGTATTCCCTGGTGTTCGTCGCATGGAAGCTGAATGTGTAGCTATGGTACTCAACATGTATAACGCTCCCAAGACTGGATGCGGTGTCATGACCAGCGGTGGTACTGAAAGTATTATCATGGCTTGCAAAGCTTATCGAGATATGGCCAAAGATTTGAAAGGAATCGTAGACCCAGAGATGTAAGTTTGGGAGTACAAGTGGGTTTGAAAGCAGTGGAGATGACAGTGGGAAAGCCCTGTAATCAGTCAGAATTGCGCGCGGTGTAAGCGCTCCGATTAGCTGCCTCCCAAAAAAATATACATGTTTGTAAATTTTCTAATCTCTTGTACTTCCTTGGCAATACTTTAGGGTTATCCCAGAAACTGCTCATGCTGCCTTCATGAAAGCTGCAGGTTATTTCAACATCAAGCTCATCGCTGTCCCTGTAAATCCTGTGACCATGAAAGCGGACATTACACGCATGGGACGCGCCATCAACCGTAACACTATTATGATCGTGGGTTCCGCTGTCAACTTCCCTCACGGTATTGCTGACGACATTGTTGCACTCGGAAAGCTTGCTAAGCGCCACAAGATTGGCCTTCACGTTGACTGTTGTCTTGGCAGCTTTGTCATGCCATTCCTTGAGAAGGCTGGCCTTCCCACCACCCGTTTTGACTTTAGAGTCGATGGAGTAACATCTATTTCATGTGACACTCACAAGGTAAGGTACACAAGTGTAGCTATGCAATTGGAATCACCATGACTGATAAAATTCAATTGCGTATGACATATAGTATGGTTTTGCTCCCAAAGGCTCCTCCGTTGTTATGTATAGACACCCTGCCATCCGTAAGTACCAATACTTCTTGTGTGCTGACTGGACTGGTGGCATCTATGCTTCTCCTAGCGTGGCCGGTTCTCGGTATGTAGTTTTGTCAAGTGGATGGAAATGCAATAACATTTTGCAAGCACGGAAACCTGTTAACCTTTCAAATTCTAATTTAGCCCTGGAGCATTGATTGCTGGTTGTTGGACGGCTTTGATGACCATTGGCGAAGCTGGGTACTTGGAAACCTGCAAAAAGATTGTCGGTGCTCGACGTGAAATTCAGACAGGGTGAGTATATTTTACTATTGTATAACAGCACCACTGTGTTATTTCTTCTGACAGCAAGAAATCTTTTTATTCTTTTTTTCACCTAACCTTAGCATTGCTGGGATTCCTGAGCTAACCGTCCTTGGCGATCCTGTTGGTCCTGTTGTATCATTTGGTGCCAAGGAACCCATCAATGTCTACGATGTGGGTGACAAGATGTCCAAGAAGGGTTGGAACATCAGTGCTCTCCAGAACCCTCCTGCTCTTCATGTATCGGTTACCTTGTTGTGGGTTCCTAGTGCTAAGCAGTTCGTTGTGGATTTGAAGGATGTTGTGGCTGGTTTGGTTGCCGACCCTAAGTCCGGCAATGGTAATACTGCAGCTATGTATGGTACTGCAGCTACCATCCCTGATAAGACCATTATTGAAGACGTTGCAGCAGGATTTGTGGATCTGTTGTATAAAGCTTAATGTATGTGATCTACACTATGAATTCAATAAAAAGATATGCCAATAATATCACTGGAAATTTTACCAAAATGATATACCACGTGCTGAACGTCCAACCTAAGCGCAAATTACTTTAGCTTTGGATATTTTTTCGCCGTTGGCTTCACTTAATCTTTGGACCGATCCTCTCCCAGTGACCTCGGCGATATGGAAAACCTTATAGAACTCACTAACAAGATTCAAGATGTGTTTTCAACCATTAGCTCCAGCGATGCCCTGGACCTTCCTCAAATTGTCGTGGTCGGAAGTCAATCAGCCGGCAAATCCAGTGTGCTAGAGAATATCGTTCAGCGCGACTTTTTACCGCGTGGAAGTGGCATTGTAACGAGGCGACCCCTTGTTTTACAGCTCATTACGCTGAGAGATCCTGCAGCACAGGATTACGCCGAATTTCTACATCTCGATAAGACCATTTACGACTTTGCTGAAGTAAGAGCAGAAATCGAAAAGGAAACAGCCAGGTTGGCTGGCCAAAACAAGGGTATATCCCGCATGCCCATCCACCTCAAGATATACTCTCCAAAAGTGCTGAGCCTCACGCTTGTTGACCTTCCAGGACTTACAAAGGTACAGTGCTGAGTTATATAAGAAAAAGCTACCTTCACAGCCCCCAATTCTAATCTCATTTTTTCCAGATACCCATCGGTAAGATCACAGTCCCCTTGTTGTAGCGACGAGGAGCGTTATGGTGTATCAACATTGACTAAGACATCCATGCCATTTTTTATAGGTGATCAGCCTACCGATATTGAGAAGCAGATTCGAAGCCTTGTCGTGGATTATATCTCAAAACCTAATAGGTAAACGGATCATCGGAAATATACCGTCATTCCTTGAAAATCAAACACGTCCAACGCTAACATCTCGTATTTCAATGTAGTATTATATTAGCTATCACACCAGCAAACATAGATTTGGTAAACTCTGATAGTCTTAAGCTTGCGCGCCAGGTTGACCCTGAAGGTAGGAACAGTTTAGAGAGAGCTGGTGCGGAGAGACCTCAGTCGCAGCTGTAGGGATGCCAAATATCGGTCGCGGACTTTTTCCCCAAATGATGCCTTAATGACCATACTCATTTTTTTATGGTCGAATTTCCGCTTATAGGAAAACGAACACTTGGCGTCCTTACGAAGCTGGACTTGATGGATGCTGGCACCAATGCATTGGACATTTTGACCGGTAGAGCATACCCGTTGCGACTAGGGTTTGTTGGTACTGTGAACCGTAGTCAGCAAGATATCCTGACCAACAAGGCCATGAAAGACGCATTAAAAGCTGAAGAAGACTTTTTCAATCAACATCCCGCTTACAGAAGGATTTCCATTCGATGTGGAACCGATTTTCTTAGCAAGCAATTGAATTCTGTAAGTAGGAAACGCAATATGAGAGCATTCAAAGACTTTGTTATCGTTGCCGTGAGTTGAACCAACCGTTGTAATCCATATTAGCTGCTGTTGAATCACATTAAGGAGAAGTTACCGGAAATGCGATCCAAATTGAATGCATTGATCCACTCCACCGAACAGGAATTACAGCAATACGGCGACCCGGCCATGGTTGCTGCTAATGTACAAGGAGGACCCCTTGTACTTCGGCTGTTAACCAACTTTTCATCGGAATTTGTTTCTGCTATAGACGGCACTTCTCCCAATATATCTACTAAGCAATTGTAAGTGAAACGACCATGCTTATGATCGAAAACCTTTTTTCACTAAACCTGACAATTTCTTTTCTTGGCGTAATCAGATATGGAGGAGCTCGTATTTATTATATCTTCAATAATGTATTCGGACAAGCATTGGACACCATTGCGCCTTGTTCACAACTCAGCAATCATGATATCCGTACCGCCATTCGCAACTCCACAGGACCACGACCATCGTTATTTGTGCCTGAAATTGCATTTGATTTATTGATCAAACCTCAAATCAAGCTTTTGGAGCCACCAAGTTTGAAGTGCGTCGAATTAGTGTACGAAGAGCTTATGAAGATATGTCATAATTGTGGATCTAAGGTAAGGACAGTGGCAGAGATAAGAGAAGGGTCGTCGGCATGGAACAAATGCTCAACTTCACCTTGATGCGAGTTCTATGACTGAATGTATACATCTTATTTATTTATTGTGATAGGAATTGCAACGCTATCCACGACTATTTGCAAGAATGGCAGAGGTAGTCTCGGAGCTTCTAAGAGAACATCTAAGCCCCACAGTGACCTATGTGGCTAGTCTCATTGCCATTCAGCGAGCTTATATCAATACCAATCATCCCGAGTTCCTTGGTGCGGCTGGAGCCATGGCCAGCCTCGAGAGCGAAGGCAAAAGGAAGAAGCGGTCGGAAAAGAAGAGGGTAAGTGATGGAACATTTTTGCGGGAGGGGAGGCCAGGCTAAGCTAGTAAACTTATCAATGTATATGCACAGAATTTATCTATCAACTCTGCAGCATCCAATGCTAGCAACAGCCCAATGATGCGACCACAGCAAGAAGGTGCTCCAATGGTCAATGGCGTTCATATTCCCAAATTACATGAAGAATTCTCTGGCTTAGGAGACGATGGGTCCCAAAAAGACTCGTTCTTGAACTATTTCTTTGGTGGAGCCAGCAAGCAGGACCGACCTGCCCTTGGACCCCAGGACCTTATATCTAACGCACAATATGTACCACCACTGTCGATGAATAACATCATTGAAGCTGAACTTGAGAAGAAATTAGAAGAAGTGAGCATGGATGGAGGAGACGACTGGGTTGCTCCACACGGCACCCAAAACCGAGAGGATATTGAAACTCAACTTATTCGTAAGCAGACTTGGGAATGTTCACCGTGCGTAGTTTCACGTGCTGATAGCGTTTCTTTTACAGGTTCATTGATTACTTCGTATTTTAATATTACAAGAAAGACCATTCGAGACAGCGTACCCAAGGCCATTATGCACTTATTGGTCAATAGTTGTCGGGAGGCGGTACAGAATCGATTGGTGACGGAATTGTACAGAGACGACTTGTTCAGTGAACTCCTACAAGAAGACGAAACGCTTGCAGCTGAACGACAAAAGTGTTTGGCCATGCTGGATGTGTACAAACGAGCGTTCGGCATGATCAACGATGCTTTGTAAAAGATACATGGAGTCAAAAAAAGGTGTATGTAATAAAAAATAATTCATCCCAATCCAATCCAAAGGACTGGTGAACCCCGGTTCACCCAATCACAAGTATTTATTTTTTTTAGTTGTTGGGCTTTGATAATTTTTATTTTTGCTTAAAGGAAAGAAAAAAAAAAAAAAAAAAACCTCTTTCCCCACTCATCTCACAAAGTAATCATGGCTCCAACTGGAGATCCTTCACCCGATGCTCTCACCATCACTCTGGGTACTCGAAAATCCCAGCTGGCTATGGTGCAAACTTACCATGTTCGCGATGCCTTGCAAAGGCTCTATCCCAAGTACCACTTTCCCATCGTCCCCATGTCCACCACAGGAGACAAAATCCTAGATGTAGCCTTGTTCAAGATTGGTGAAAAGTCCGTCTTCACTAAGGAATTGGAGTTGGCATTGCATGAAAAAAAGGTCGACTTGGTGGTACATAGTTTGAAAGATCTGCCCACCACTCTTCCCCCTGGCATGTTGTTAGGAGCGGTGATGGAGAGAGAAAATCCTCATGATGCTGTGGTTTTCAATGCAAAGTTCAAGGACCATACCCTTGAATCTCTTCCGGCCGGTAGTGTCATTGGTACCAGCAGTGTTCGTCGCATTGCTCAGTTGAAACGCAGATTCCCTACTTTGGAGTTCCAAGATATTCGTGGTAACCTTAACACTCGCCTCGCCAAATTGGATGCCGATGACAGTCCTTTTGCTGGTATTGTCCTCGCTGTGGCTGGATTGAATCGCATTGATATGGGTCATCGTATCTCTCAAATTCTGGACCCTTCCTTGTCTCTCCACGCTGTCTCTCAGGGAGCCTTGGGCGTAGAGTGTCGTGAAGCTGATACTCGTATCATTGAACTGCTCGCTCCTCTTAACCACTTTGAAACTCGTGTTCGATGCACCAGCGAGCGAAGTTTGATGCGTACTCTCGAAGGTGGCTGCAGTGTCCCTATCGGAGTCAACTCCCGTTTCGAAGGCAGGACCCTTCATTTGCGTGGCCTGGTCGCTAGCGTTGATGGTAAACAGGTGGCTGAAGACGATGCCGATATCGAAATACCCGACGACGCCAGTGCTGAGACGTATGCTAATGAATTGGGCGAATTAGTCGCTAAGAAGTTGTTGGACTTGGGAGCTCGTGAAATCCTCGATCAGATCCACCACTGATATACCACACCGTTTTCCTTTCTTTTTCCCTGTGTACGCCTTGTGTTTCTTTTTTTTATTGTACCTTTCTCTTTAAAAATTACTTTCTTTCTACATATCATCCATATTTAACCTTTTTTCTTCTTCATTTGATGTACCATAACGCTACTTAGAAACAGAAAGACCATCAACGACAAGAAAAAAAGGTGGGACTTCACACACGCATACACACACCCCGCTATGGAATTTAGTTTTGCTTTTCACCGCCTTGTTTAATAGTGGTAGCCCTAGTTATGAATCATTTATTATGGGGGTGAACGAAAATTATAAAATAAAATGGATTCGACTTTAGAAGTAACATGGAGTTTTGAATTCGAAATAACAAAAAGAGTGTACATCGATGCCTATGAAACAATAGCACAAAGGAGACCAGGAAAAACGGATGACATGATGCGGTAGAGTCCTATGTACGGCTTTTCCGTGTCTATACGCTCTGAACGACACGTGGCCATGTTTGACGAATCTAAAGACACAGCAAGAAATAGAAAAAAAAATGGGTAGGTGACAAAGAGTATGTTAGTAACCATCTTACGGCATACACAAATACTCGTATTTCCCACTTACTCTCTCATATAGTTCTGGCTTTGTTCTAGAGAGCAAAGAAAACAGATCAAAAAATAATTCATTAGCATACACTTGAGAATAACCCCTGTCGACAATGAAATGTCCATATACAGTACCTTCGCAGAGCATCTGGGTCCTCAGCAAGACAGACAAAGGTGGTAGCCACGCCGCTGGTGATGACAGTGGCGATGGACGAAAACATGGAGAGACCAATGATGAAGCATACCATGACAACAATAGGCGTTGCTGTGCCATACTGGTTAAAGACCGGCCGGGCAACCGCCATGTAGATGTATCCAAACAGCGACGTGATGACACCAACGAGCAACCCGCCCATAAACAAAACGTTGCCGATCAAACTGTCATTAATCAACGCTTCCACACCTCTGTCTGTAATCATTCGCCATGTATGCTTGGCAGATTCTATGAAGCTTCGTCCATAAATGGCCACGCCGCTGAATGCGTAGTAGTTGAACCATTCCTAGTATTTGGAGGTTAGGCATAAGAGAATAGGTTTCCCTGTACGTATACCTTCCACGCTGTGTAAAATTTTCCACTTACCATGGCACCTTGTATACAGTTGACAATACATTGTACGAAGCAAAGAATGATAGTACAACAGACATTGTCCGACTCTGTACGAGCAATAGCAATCATAGCACGGATCAGGTTCATAAAGGCCATGAGAAGGGCGCCAAAGCAGATACTACCAAAGCTAGTGGTCAAAGCACGCTTAGCACTTCCCCAAGCGGGGCTTTTTGCCGAATCCCCCAAGAAATAGACAGAAGCAAATATACCGGAGATCGTCACATGACAGACATACGAGATCACTTGAGAGGTCCAGTAAAAGCTGAAAACAAGGAACACCATGATACCTGTCAAGGCACTATTGCCACCACTACTACTATAGTAAGCTTCATAGACGCCGATAACCACCAAAGAAAACCAGATAGAATATGCAGTCTGCACGATCAAGGTAATAATACCAACGAAAATTGTGCTAGGGTATTTTGACGTAATTGACGTGATGGTTTCCAACATGACTATGGAAGAAGCGGAAAAAATAACGATTGGGTTAGGGGGCGGGGCGGACGGCCATTTTGGTGATTTCATTTACTTACCTGTCGCAAAAGGAATACGACTCTTCCAAGCAAACCACATGAAGGCATATAAGCATGAGAAGATCAAGAACACAATGGCAGCAGAATAATAGTGTACGGCAAAATAGTAAAATGTGACACCAAAATAGAAGAGGATGCTCAAGATAAAGGTGACCTTGATGAGCGGTCTAGGGAACTTGTTGGCCAGCAAAAAGTAGAATAAGCTGAGACCGAAACCAATGACAATAGCCAAACCAAAGATGAAAAACGCTGTTGTGTCGAACGTAATTCCTGAAGATGGTGTTTGCGAAGGAATGCCTCCATACGACCCGCTGCTTCTACTGTATGCTCTTAAGCCGACGACGGACAGGCCAATGAAGGCTCCCATATTACACAGCCAAGCTATGGTTGCCCATACGTCTTGGAATCCACTGGACGGCTGAACCTTTGCATCGCTACCACTGGCCATGGGCGCCACTTGCTGTGGAGGCAGTCCATAGTGACCATACGTTGCAGCCTCTGGATCATAGGTTTGCTGATTGGAGTTGTACTGAGGTGGAACAGCCGTGTAGGGTTGAGCAGGAGGTGGATAAGCTGTCTGTTGAGAGTAATGGTTCTGAACCGGCGGTGGGGGGTAATAGTTATTATTGCTGATATCAGGACCGCTCATCTTGGGCAGAGTAAAGCAATGGAAAAGAGAGAAACAAAAATAAGAAAAGAGATCGGGGGTCCTGCTTTTGTCTCTCAACGTCAACAAATTGCATGAACAATGTAGAAATATTGAGACTCCGTCCGGTATGGAAAACTTTTCCAAGTGATTGTGTCAGATAGAGGGTTTTTAGTTTGGTAAGAAATATGTAAAGACGGTATGTACAAGCAGAAAAATGGCAAGAAAAAAATAATTATAGGATGCGACCATTATTGCGGTGTGTCGTCTAAAACGAAAAGGTCTAATGGGATTTCCTGAAGATAGTCAAAGTTCATATGTTGCTGTAGCATGTTGGTGTCAAACTCAGAGAGACCAAATTCCATAGCCAGTGTGTTGGCATCAAGGTTAGCCAGATCCGAAAAATCTCCAGCGTCTACAAGAGGCGAATCTGTGGTTTGCTGATGATAAAAGTTCTGGTTGGATGCCTGGGAGAATTGATTGTTATGGAAGGGGGCTTCCATGTCCATCATGGTTTCAAACATGGTGGGTTGTTGCTGAAAGTTAGCTTGGTAGGGGGATTCATGTGAGTCCATGTTGAGTTGTTCTTCTGGGAAATCGTCAAAAGATAAAGGACTAGTCGCAAAACCATCTTCAGTCGAAGCAGCATCCGACTCAAATACGCCGCTAGAGGCTCCAGGAGACATGGACATTAATTGTACGATGTTTCCATACGTTGTGTTGGGCGGAGGTGTAGGATAAAAAGCTAAAATGTCAGCAGTTGGAACGCGTTCATTGGCCTTCGTAGCCGTGGAGGGTGGCTGTGATGAAGAGGTGTTGGTTTGGTTCCAAGCGTCCAATGTATGCTGAATACGCATTTGCAGCCGCTTGATATCGTCCTGTGAGTTATACACATTGGAGATTTCAAGCAATTTCAAGATTTTTTCAAGAGACATGACCGCCTGCGGTACATTAGTTTGCTTTTGCATTTGAATCATAAGAATCAGGCTGCTGGTCTCCAATCCGTCTTGAATGATCCAGCCAGGTGCTTTCTGTAGCAAGTCGGATTTTCCTTCTCTCTTGTCCAAAAATGCTGCGGTCTTGTTAACGAGCTCTATAGCCTGGGGGAATACTGCTTCCATAACTTCGTCTTCAATAGAGCTTGCATCCATGCTAGATGTTCGGTCAAGCAAGTCAGTTCCCGGTGGAAGTTTGGTGACCACTTCAAAATCGTCGAATCTTGAATAGACATTTCTCATGGCCGATACATAGCACATGGTTTCAGAGCTATCCATTTCTTCCTTCATGAAATGAGCATGGATGAACAGGACATATTTTGCCATGTCCAAATGGTAAACTTGCTGCTCACTCAGGTTCTTTTGTTGCGCGGTAATAAATGCCTCAAAGTCACCCAGGAGATCCAGTATTTGCTCACGGACCTTTTTGCGCTCTAACTCCGGAGGACAATTAGCCGCCTGGGAGACGGTAGGATTGATCCTGAACATATTACGGTCAGGTTCTGGAAGGATTCGCCAGATTTTGGCCAGTAAATCCGATACAGCCGATGCTACAAAGAAACATTCGTAGATGTGATTATATGCGATGAACATGGATGTATTTCCAGTCGACTTGTCCAGTTGATACGATTCAGACTCCTCGCAGTTACGCTTTGGGAAGGGTATATCTCTTGGCAAAATGGCATCACGTGGGACTTGGCCGACTAAAACCGAAGGCAAAAAATGGAAGCAACGATATAAAGGTTTAGATATCGGTAGCATCGTAATGTGGCAACATCCATAGTCAACTTACATTCGATGGTGCCAATCACCGTATTGTTGTAGATGCACCACCATGCGTTGCGCACTAATTCTCGTTGCAATGAGCCCAGACCCGCCAAATGTTTGTCCCTAAAGTCCACGGTTTGGGCAAGTTTACCGAGCATGACATAAGACAGAGCAGTCAAGGTAGTGCCTTTCTTTGGGTGTCCATAGGTAATTTCAAAATAGCTGAGCAGCGTTACAGCTTGAAATTTGGCCACCGTGGTTTTGGCCGAGGTCTCTCCCAAAATGGTGTGAGCGTAATTTAAAAATTCATTTCTATCTCCTCTACGAACAACGGTAGAAAAGACCACGCCTTCTGACATTTGCTTTGCAAAATATTTGGCTATACCGAAAATGACGGACAATAGCAATGGATCGCCTTCATCAGTGAAGTATTCTTGCAATATTTGGGTTCGGTTGAGAATAAATGGGGCCCAAGGATGAACGGAAAAAAATACATCCGTGTATTGTAGAGCTTGTTGTGGGGTCAAACTCTTAAGGGGGTTTTGACGAACGGTGGCAGTGAAAGTAGGTGTTCTATGCCGTTCAAAATACCGATCACTACGGTCCGATCTCAAGAGATGCCCATAGACATTGAGGTCTCTAAAGTTGGTCAATTTGAGGTCGCTGCATCTGGCCACCAAGTTGCTGACACCTTCACTTGCCAACCAAGAATAGTGTTGCTTTAAATCGAATAACTGGAAAATTGATTCGGATTTATCCACCAGTACAGTGTTTTCTTCCGTTGTTATGGTTGGTGTTTCTAATTCATCAAATCGAAGACCGGCCCCAAAGTAAACGGAGAAGATGCCGGATATGTAGTCCGACAACTTGGCACCATCATCAGCAAAGTGATCACGGTGAGAGGGAGTGGTGAAAATTTTGCTGTAGTCACTCAACCCACATAGAGTAAGATTCTCATAGACAAATTGTTGCTTCTGTGAGTCGGTGGTTTGAGAGAGAAGCACCATTTTGTTGACCACAGCATTCTTGGCAGGGCGGCCAACAGGACCACTTGTTTGTGCGTACACACATTCGCTTGCCTTTCCTTTCAAAAGACACTTTGCACAGGGTTTTTGACCGTCGCACTTTGTCTTTCTGGCTCGGCAAGATAGGCAGCTTATTTTTCTCTTTTTGGCGATGGGAGCGGCCATTGACTTTAAAGTGTCAGTAGACATTTGAGTTGAAATCATTGGAATGGTTTGGCGCACTTGGGTGCTAAAGGGATGGATGAATGTGAAAGCAATGGAGCAAGTGAGAGTTCTTATGGGGCTGGGACGATCGGGTTGCACTGGGTTTAGCCTTTATGCTTGAAACTTGGGAACGGGATAAAAATCTCTGTGACGTGCATAAATTTCACTTCCGGTGGCAAAGGCCAGCCCATATTGGCAGCCCGCATCCTGCATCCCAAAGAGAACTCTTCCCGTACGACAATGTCCAAAGCTGCGTCATTTCTAAGAGAGTATCGTATCGTTCTGGTCGGAGAAGGAGGTGAGTGAGGAATACCGTTGAATAAGCTCGAGGAAAAGATCTTGCATTCTCAACCATGAATCCCCACAAAATATGATAGGTGTCGGAAAGTCAGCCCTGACCATTCAATTCATCCAGTCGCATTTTGTCGATGAATATGATCCTACTATTGAAGGTAGGTCACACGGTCAGAACGGCGTCAATGTTGTTCCCCTATACTAACACACCTTAAAATGACTCCGATCTCAATTTATTTTGGTGTTAAGACTCATATCGCAAACAATGCGTAATCGATAACGAAACCGCCCTTTTAGATGTTCTGGATACTGCTGGACAGGAAGAATATAGGTGAGTATGAATGTCAACTCGTGCCTCCAGGGGATGGAAGGAAAAAAAAATTATTTCTGTAACTGAATTAACAAACACATTCCCCGCCCCTCCCCCTTCTAAACAAAGTGCTATGCGCGAACAGTACATGCGGAACGGAGAAGGATTTCTTTTGGTATACTCTATCACTTCCAGACAGAGCTTTGAGGAAATTAATACGTTTTATCAACAAATCTGTCGTGTGAAAGATCGTGATGTCTTTCCAATGGTTTTGGTAGCGAACAAATCGGATCTGGAGAAGGATAGGCAGGTATCAAGTCATGAAGGTCGCGATTTAGCCAGGAATTTCGGTTGCACCTTTGTGGAAACCTCTGCTAAACAGAGGGTCAATGTGGATGAAGCGTTTTTCCATGTTGTTCGTGACATTAGGCGTTTCAATAAGGAGCAGGAGGCCAAAGACAGTGGCCATACTCCGTTCGAATCGCCCGATGAGCGCGAAGAAGCTGGTGGCGATAAGTGCTGCTTATTGATGTAATCTGTTCTACTCATTCGTTTTTTCTATATACCAGCCTGACAGTACAATACATTGTAATACACACTCATTTTCGTGATTGCAGGCGATAATCTTGACCGTTGATCTCTGAAAAAGTGAATTTTTCCAATATAGGATGATTTTGCCTCCTAGTACGACCCTTGTGAAGGGTTCATTGATGAACGTTTTGCCTGCGATAGTGGCTGTATCGAGTAGTTTCGAGAGAGGCTGGAGGGAAGCATCGGATGAAATAACTCTAAATTTCAAAGTAATTCTGGTCCAGAACGCTAAATTTGAATGACGAGTGTAATATGTTACCCAGTTTAGGTATATTCAATTGAGGCTATGGCATCGAAAGTTCAGTCAACGTGGCAAATCGTGGTACAACTTGGCTATCCTTTGTAACAAGCACAAAGTGATGACATAGGTTTTTACCTTGTTTAGGGTAAATATGCTGGTTGACAGACCTCATAATTTTATAAAATTTTAGTCTATTATGAATGGGATGCTGTTGTTTGAATCCACCTATTTTTGATTTCAATTTCAGGAGAACTTAAACCGATGAATGATTGAAATTATTATGACTGAATTAAATTTTAGAAGGTATATGACATCAGCAAGTTTGAGCGCTTTGGTTAGTTTTCAATGGCCGCGTAAAAAAAATTCCAAACAGTAAAAAAAAAATCTAGTCGACCGCAGTGCGTGGTGAATTTCGTATCTTAACTTAGCATCATGAGACCCATATTATTGCAAGGTCACACTCGTTCTTTGACACAGATCAAGTACAATCGTGAAGGTGATCTTCTCTTCTCTGTCTCCAAGGACAAGATTGTCAACGTTTGGTACTCTCATAATGGCGAACGTCTTGGAAGTTATTCCGGCCATCAAGGTGCTGTCTGGACTGTAGATGTCAACTGTGAGTAGAATCTTTACATTATGAATCGGAAATCTCAGGCACTGTGGATCTTACGACGAAGGAAATACATACGAATGGAGAACGCCTTCAATGATTCGATATACTTGTACATACAACAGATCAATCGAGCCATCAGAAAGAAAGAAAAAAAGAGGAATCTCGAATTCATTAGCAGATTACTACTAGCAAACACCAGTCGATCAGTATATACCTTCAACTGCACACCAGAAATTACACCTGTATTTGAACCACTGCACCCAGCCTAGACTTTTGCCTGATTTCCGCCACCCTATTACATTTAACTGACCCACCCCCTTTCTTTCTTTAGCAACCAGCACTATGGCTATCACTGGATCCGCAGATAACACAGCAATGTTGTGGAATGTTCAGACCGGAAAGTGCCTCAAGACCTGGGAGTTCAAGACCGCTGTTAAGCGAGTTGAATTCAACGAAGATGATGATATGGCTTTGTGCGTCACTGAGGAACGTATGGGTTACCCAGGCACTGTCACAGTTATCAGCATTAACCCTGATCTCGAAGCTGCACGTAAGCAAGCACACTCTTGTACGAATGGCTTTTTGATGTTTGTTACCAGGAGACTAACATTTTTTTTGTAGAATCCGATGAGCCCGTTGCCACTATCGTCAACGATGGCGGCCCCAAGGCTGTCGTCGCCGGCTGGACATACCTCAACAAATTCATCATTTGCGGACATGTTGATGGAAGCATTACTCAATGGGATTGGAAGGCAAACGAAAAGCTCAACACCATTAAGCCACACTCTGAATCATTGACTGATATTCAGTTCAGCACTGACCGCTCATACTTCATCACCTCATCCAAGGACAAATCTGCAAAGATATTTGATACCATCACTTTGGACGAACTCAAGAAGTATGAGACTGATACACCCCTCAACTCTGCATCCATCACCCCCAAGTTCCAAGAGTTTGTTATTGTCGGTGGTGGTCAAGATGCCATGAACGTCACAACCACTTCTGCACGAGCAGGAAAGTTCGAGTGCAGATTCTGGCACAAGATCCTCGAAGAGGAATGTGGTAGAGTCAGAGGTCACTTTGGTCCTATTAATACCATCGCTGTGCATCCAGATGGCAAGGGGTGAGTGGATATTCGATTTTTTGGATGGACAGCTTACTTTTTGCAGTTTACTGACCATATATGACATTGCAGCTTCTCAAGTGGTGGTGAAGATGGTTATGTTCGCGTTCACACTTTCGATTCTGATTACTTCAAGTTCAAGAGCGATCATTAGACCTTGGAATACTATTTCTTCGTTAATGTTAGAATTCTTCATCTCCCACTGGCCCCACGTCTACCAGAAAAGAAAATCATCACCCTTAAAAAAAAAAAAACCAAAGTAACTCCAAATTTACAGTGTACATTTCCGTTTTTCTTTTACAAAACCCTATTTTTTTTTCCCCTTTCTCATGTTCAAATACAACTGGAAAACCGAGAATTGACAAAGTGTGTGTGTTATAAGCTGGGCCCAATGTTATGAATTCTTGCGTGAGTGCATTCTACGGCAGCTGAGACATGAATTTGAAGATGATGCTCTTTATGGCGAACTAGGCCTAGTCCTTGATGGTGACATACCATGCACCACATTGATCCAAACGCTATGTTTTTTTGTCGACATTGCTTAAGCAGCTGCCATATAACTTTCCATATCATTCCGCTATCAGTCGAGCACCAAGACCGTTATATCGTTTTAAAAATGTTTATTAGCTAATGAAAGTCAAAAGGGCTACATAGTAATTTGAAGACTGAAGTAAAAACTATGGCTGTCTTTGTCCAGAACGATACTTTTATACTGTCAGGAATTACTATATAGCATGTAGACATTCTGACAAGAAACAATAATGAATCGTAGTATGGTAACACTCTCCAATAAGCTCAGACATCCGTAAATCATATTAATAAGAACTCTTCTACAGAGCATATGCTGGTTGAACGTTATTGAAACCGGGGTAGCAATGGAGTAGTCTCTAATAATCACCGCAAGCATGCATTACGAACATCTTTGAGCAAGCCAAGTAAACTGTGATAAAGGTGGTCTGATTCCAGTCTGCTGGAAGTTGGGTCATTCCGTTCCTCATTGATGCTCCGCTTCACGGGACTGCGAAATTTCCCGAAAGCATTCGTTCTCTGTCTTCCAGAAAAGGCTGACCTTGTACCTCTTCTTTGCTTTCTTTGTACTTACTATCCAAGGGATACTCATATCCTCCCATGGCTACCTTCAAACACAGAGCTTCCTCAGGAAAGATCGCTGGCGTTGAACCGCCCGCACCGGAAAAACCGCAACCGACCTCGGTTTTCGACTCAAAGACCTACACACCTTACATAATATATCTCAGCACTTCGCTCTTGCTGACTGTAATCATTTACGTAGCAGCTTTTTGGAATACCCAATGGAGCGACCTGTTCAATTCACATCCTGCTCGAGGAGAAATGGGCCTGGGGAAATTTATCATCAAAGGCGTTCGATTCGATGAAGGTGAGTGCGATGGAAATATATTCCATGATGAGTGCGACCATGGCTGGCTTTTTTTTCTTTTTCATCGGCCGCTACGTCAACCATCTTCGATCGTGAAGTATTCGGGTACTTACTTTGTAATATCTTGATAGCTGGAGTCCGAACCGCTTTTGCATACCCGTGGCGGCTGGCAACCACAACATCAGCCGCTCGCATCTCAACCTGGCTGGGCTATGCTGTCCATCAGCTTGGTCAATTTTATATCTTGGCCAATGTACAATGGCTCTCTAGGACAGGGCAAATCAAAGCCAAATGGTCTTCACAATACCAATGGTGGAATTGGCAAATGCTTTATCTGAACGTAGCTATGGTGCTGTATAAATGCATTCAAGGTCACATATGGTACGAAGGATTGGCTGTGGATGTCCCGGAAGGAACAGCTATGGGTGCTGTCATAGCCATTCTGATCGGTGCCATCATCATTGAAATACCTTAGTAAGTTGTGCCTCGAGCAAGTGGATAAAAAGTTTGAGTGAGGTAACTGAATGAATTTTATAGCCGTGGACTCTTCTTTGGCCGGTGCAAGCGCCTTCCTGTTCCTCATTTCAACGACGTTATCACCTTTGCAAAACGATATCACGGTTACATGATCAGCTTTGGCATTGTCTATGATTTCCACTATCATCCTATGGTAAGCAAATTGAGTTGAGGGGTACAGTGCACTAGAGATAATGGCTCCTAAGTAAATGTATGGATTTTCAGGAGGCAACAGTAGGGCATCTTGGCGGGTTCTTTTATCAGTTTCTGCTATTTTGGCAGTCCACCTCCTTTCTACACTATGTAAGTTGTGCGGCTTTCCCAAATTTCTCTAGACCCATTAGCATACTAACGACACATTGTTTCCTCCATTCAATAACATTGCTTAGTCTCATCGCAACAAAAACTGGACCTTGTTGCTTGAAGTCTGGGTACTGATTCATGGGACCATAACAGCATTAAGTCAACCTGGGGTTGGCTGGCAAATTTTCTTGTTCGGGTTCTCTGTCATTTTCCTAGTCAACCAAATTTGGGGTATCCCGGCCATTCGCAAGCTGTCCGTGCGCAGTCGAACCATTACTATCACCGCAGCATACGCAGCTTTCATCGCTCTGGCCTACTACGGCTTCCGGGAGAACAAGGCATACTATCGAATGACCTTCATCCCTGTCACCGAGTTTGCCTTCGCTATCGTGGTTATTCTCATGGGCTCGGCTACAGCGGCTATCGTCAAGCGACTTCAAAACATTTGGGTCATTGGCTCTCTCATTGCCAGTGTGTACATGCTAGCCGATGGATTTATGATTTACACTTTAGCTCTTATCCTCAGTGGCGGCGTGGTTACGGTATATAATGACTACTGAAGGGTTTCAATCCACTGAGTCTGGCTAGGAATGCTAGATGACGTTAATACCAATACTTAAAATTGTTGCTCCTCCATAATACTCCAAGCCGAGAGGAGCATGCAAGCTCCCTTGTATTATGATTATTTTATTGGCATAGACAATAAAAAAAAGCGTTTAATAACATAAGATCAATATTATGGCATACTGACAAGAGGCAATATCATGAACGGGTATGGTCACTACCAATGATTGACGAAATGGAGAGCGCACGCATACAATATGAGAGACATCCTTTCAGCTGATGTGTTGGACTTGCGACCAATATATGTACTGTGTTCGCAGTTCCTGGTTTGATTCACAAAACCATTTATAAACATTGCAGGACTTTGGACTAACAACGTGACTGACATGCGCAGTGAACGGATTTAGCACGATTCAAAGTAATAACAAACAACAAAACTGTACCGTTCGGTCTCATTGGAAGCCAAACGGGTCACACCCAATGAAAAGAAAAGGTGGTTAACGGGACACATTTGTTTGTAGCCACTTTGGCGTAGTTTTATGCCGTAGCTGGTTGTCCTTCATGTCAGAAGACCTGAAATCTTCAGTAGAGAAAATCCGTTTATTTGCGCAGTTGTGGCAAGATTTGGTTCCATTCATAGGTAATCTCGAAATACTATGGAACATAAATGTGATCAATTTACTGTGCACTGTGCTGATTCCATCCTCGATGCCGAAATCATGATTACTGCAGCGCATTGTTTTTACATAGGAGATCCTCTTAGTCCTGTGAAACCTTGAGACGTTAAAGTATACTACGGTAGCATAGCGAACATGACAGACTATCCTGCTGTGGGTGCAACCCAAATCATTATTGAAATGATTATGACGACGGTAAAGAAGACAACGACATCGCTGTCATCAAGATCGGTAATGGTCAACATCCGATCGGTACAGCCGATGTAAATCGTATCCCTTTGTCGTCGAGAAATATAGTTGAAGGTGCTGTTTTAATTGTTGTTGAATGGGGAGAGACTAAATCTGATGAAGAATCATCATCCTCTCATAAGAGATTGTTTTATGCTTTCCAGGTAATGGATGATGGTGATTCTGTCGTTCAATTTGCAGAAATCGAGTGCATTAATCTGATAGACATCTTCGCCCGGATCTGGATACCTTTTGGACCTTCATATATTCATGAACAGGATAAGCTCTTAACGTTTCTTTGATGTATTTTGGAATGACGGTTGCTTTGTAGAAAGTGAACAACGTGCCAATGACCCTCACGGCATATATGATTTGTGCTTGAGTGACTCTGAGATTATGTGCAGCAACGAATATCTCCCCCATGACTTCATTTTCTTTCCAGTGATTGCCGTAAGAAGCGTTCTTCATGGTTTTGTCGTCAATAATGATCATCATGTTGGATTCGTAGCTAGACACAACAAAGTCTGGACTCGCAACCACTTTGATTTCATCGCTCTTGACCTTGATCTCATACTTGCGTTGCGCATTAATATGGAGAGGAAATGAATGGAAGTGCATATTGTATAGCAAGGTATCGACAAAGCCATTGATATATGCTTTGTAAAGACGATTTTTAGCATCGAAAACATCCTTCACCTCTCTCACTAAAGTCTTTAAGGTGTTGTCAATAGGGAGAGAATGGATATCTATATTTGTTTCCCACATAGTGTCGGGGATACTTTGCAAATACAGTTCATTTTCATTCTGAATGGATGAGACTTCGAAAATAGATTCTGTGTATATGTCGATGTGCATCAACTCAGTCAAATTCTTTTTCCAACTGTACGTCTTGCCCTTCGTCTGAATCATCCGTTGATGAGTGAGAGTCTTCATGGTAGTTCACGGTAATTCTTTTCGTCTTCATAGGTATACTACCAACACGCGTAAGGGATGTTTGCACAGTTTTCTGAGTTTTAAACACGCAGTATGAGTCACGTGACAATAGGAGATTGAAAACTATAGAAATAGCTTGCAGTTACTTTGCGAAAAGCTATGTGTGCAAAAAATGGGATAGTAAAAAATCAACAAATTGTACCATTTACTACGCAGCCCACCGCTATAAATGAAAGCATCGAGACAAACATTTTCCCACCTAAGAAACACCTTACCCTTATGTCCTGGATTAAGATTGGACTGCTTGTGCTTGGCGCGTACGTCTATTCGGCAGCAAGTCAAGAGAGACGTTGCCGCTGCTTGTCCACTGACCCATGCTGGCCGTCCCTGGACACCTGGAATCAGTTGGACGCCTCTCTGACAGGTGGACTGGTGCCTGTGTATCCTCCTGCCAAGCCTTGCCATGGCGATAACATTAATCAAACGGAATGCCAAATTGTTCATGACCGGTGGTTTGACGGCTACTGGCGAAGTGACCAGCCGGGAGCTTTGATCTCCATGAATTTTGAAATCCTGCCTAATGAGACTTGGGGATGCCAGCTCAATGTCAGTTCGTCTTGGCCTTGTTCTCAAGGCAACTTGCCAACGTTTGCAGCCAATGTATCCAATGTGGCTGACGTGCAAAAGGCTGTCCAATTTGCTTCTGAGCATAATTTACGGCTGGTGATTAAAAATTCTGGTCACGACTACATTGGTCGAAGTACGGCTGCTGATGCCTTCAGTATCTGGACTCGCCATCTTAATGACATAACTCTGCATGATGCCTTTGTGCCAAATAACACCAATGCCGCCCCTACCACTGCTGTTACTGTTCAAACAGGCGTTCGGCTGATCGACCTGTATGAAGCCACCGCGCATAAAGATTTGGTTGTCGTGGCTGGCGCTGCTATCACCGTTGCTGCTGGTGGTGGTTATATTGGAGGAGGTGGTCATTCTCCTATTTCACCGATCTATGGTCTAGCCGTTGATAATGCCTTGCAATTCACTGTTGTGCTTGCTAACGGGGAAGTGGTCATTGCCAACGATGCTATGAACCCAGACCTTTTCTGGGCACTGCGAGGTGGAGGAGCAGGTACGTGGGGGGTGGTGATTGATGTGACACTACGCACCTTCCCTGCTCCAAACGTCATGTCTAGCGTCCTATTCATTGCTGCCCACAATGATACCAAGTCGTTCACGTCGGTCATGACCAAGTTCATTGAACTTCAACCTCAAATGTCAAAAGATAACTTTACTGGCTACTGGTATGGGTTTAACAAAACTCTTGCCTTTTTATACATTGGTTATGACCTCAACAAGACGGAAGCCACTACCCGCATGACTCCATTCTTGAACTTCACCGCTTCCGTGTCTGGACCGCCTCCACAATACATAGTGACGGAATTCCCCAGCTGGGCGGCGTTTTTGGAAACAACTTGGTGTCCTGGCGGGACATGTCCTTCAGAGGGTGGCCAAACTGCTCTCCTGGCATCTCGCTTGATTCCCCTCGATTCTTTTGATCAACCCGATGCGCTTGGTTCATTGCTTGTGGACATAAGTAGTGACCTCGACGTCACTGGCGATACCATGCTTGGGCACCTTGTGGCGGGCGGAGAAGTCGTCAGAAAGGACCCAGATAGCGTGGGTGTAAACCCTGCTTGGCGCAAAGCCCTCTGGCATGTTGTACTCACTGGTGCACAGTTTGAATTCAATGCCACAGCCGCTCAACGAAAGAAAGCCGGCGACCGTGTCACAAAATTGAACAGCAAGCTGATTGATTTCACACCTGGTTCGGGAGCGTATCTCAATGAAGCGGATATCCAAGAACCCAACTGGCAACAATCGTTCTTTGGATCGCATTATGATCGCTTGAAGCAGATAAAGAACAAGGTGGATCCACACCACCTGTTTATTTGTCACCATTGTGTTGGCAGCGAAGACTGGGATGCCTCATTGAATTGTCCGGCAAAGTGAAACCATGTTTTCAGAGTAATTTGGAAGCTCTGAGATGTGAGAGGTTGCTGCCACGCGTGGTGTACCTTATTTGTGAACACGCAACGACGCATTACTAGGATAACGTTTTTTTTTATCAAGTCAATAAATTTTTTTCATATTATAATAAAATTCTCATAGGTCACCATGTTTGTCACATCATACATTCGTCCGGTTATGCTAATGGCATATGTTTTTGTACGTCAACTCTGGCTTTTATAGCCATGGTATCCATGTCTAGCCCCCCAAGCGGGGCGCCCCTGCCTCAGGACACTATCAATGATGAAGGTGCTAAGGTGCCTTTGCCATGTCATGCCATTGGCACGGCAAGTTTTATTTTGTTTGCAATAGAATAGTATAACCTGACAGTGGGGAGAGAACCGCTAGGATTCGAGCAGTCATGGTACGCACGAAAAATGGGGGGGGGGACAGTAACAACAGCATGAAAGGAACGGTGGGAGAAACATTATGAACGTGAGGGAGGGAGTACATGATATGACTGACAGTAAAGAAAAAACGCGAGAGGGTAATAGCCAAAAAGGTCAGCAAAAATCAAAACATTCGCATTTTGTTAGGATAGCACGTAGAATAGGCGGGAATTTTGGGGGGGGGGGAGACCTCCGATGGTATCAAAGGATAAGGCACTTGAACTTCTTTTTGCTCTTATCTCTGGCTGGCATCTGTCGATTAATCTGTCTGACAAGATCGTAAAACACTTCATCAACGTTGATCTTTTGTCTGGCTGACGTTTCATAAAACGGTTTACCGCCCCATTGTTGTGAGAGCATCATGCCTTGTTCTCGGGACACCATGCGCTCGTCTTCCAAATCGCACTTGTTACCAACCAGCACCAGCGGAACCTAAGTGAAGCAGGCAGGGGTGAGTGGTCAAGAAGAAGAAAAACAGCGCGGCACTACGTATACAGAGGTTATTCAAAATAAAGATGTCAACTCACGTTGTCAGTATCTTTGACCCGCAAAATCTGCTCTCGTAATTCATACAGATCGTTCATAGTCACCATACTTGTGATGGAGAATACAAGTATGAAGCCTTGGCCGTTTTTCATGTACAAGTCTCTCATAGCGGTAAATTGTTCGGTACCAGCCGTATCCAAAATCTCCAGCATGCACTGCTGTCCATCCACCTCGACTTGTTTTCTATACGAGTCTTCGATCGTTGGATCATACTTTTCCACAAATATTGATTGAACAAACTGGACGGTCTGCAGGAGAGATGAGTGTGAGATTAGAGTAGAGTCGGAGATGGCAGCGATATCATGAAAGACGCGGTGAAGAGATGGAAAACGACGTACCAATGCTGACTTTCCAACACCACCAGATCCGAGGACGACGAGTTTATATTCCCTCATGCTTGCACTAAGAGGATGATGGGCGGAGCTTTGACAAAAGAACAAGGAGAGACTCAAATATGAAATTGGGATGGGCCAGAAAACTGGTCTGAGTGGCTTTGGTGGAGTCTATCCCCCCCCCATACTTTTTTCACAATGACGCGTATATCCTTTTCTTTGAGTGAATGTATTAAAAAAAAAAAAAAAGACAGAAGCGATATAAAATAAACGTTTCCAAAAAAACACACAACATCTACTGGAGAAAAACATACAAGAAAGAAAAAAATGGTGAGCCAAACAACCGAATGTCCTCGCGAAACATATAATAGGGACATGGCATTCTAGTGAACCGGCATGAAAGCATGCTGAAAAGCTAGAATGGGGATTTTGATAAAAAGAATAAATAGAATTCAATTTGGGATGGTGTCTGATCAACTTTTTGGGATATTTTTTCGTTTCTTTTTACACAGGCAAGGTGACTTGGGAAGCATCCAAGCCAAGAGCATGTAGGAATAGGTTGACATTGGATATCTTGTGTGCGGCTTGTTCAGCAGGAAGGCGGTTACTGGATGCCATTACGATATCTTCCATGACGCGATCTCTGATCTCAGTGACCAGCGAATGTTGCTGCTCCATGGAGGCACCCACGGCAATAGCAGCCAAGAACTGCCATACATAAGTATCATCCGCGTTGTTAGCAAGATGGACAGCATTGATAGCTTGGTTGTTGCCAGGGAGTATCACAGGTGGTGGGAAGAACATGAGGAAATGGTCATGCAATTTCTCATACAGTTGCTGGTATAGCATATCCCATCGTTCCAGTTCTTCAGGAGTGCATTGAGCAAGACCTTGCAAGGCACCTCCACCTTGCTTGAGGATCTCCGCTCGCGACAAGAACATGGTCATCAAGGACAAGCCAGCCTGGGATATAGTTAGCAAAACGCAAGTCTCATACCAATGAATAAAAAAATAAAATGAAGTCGTACCTTGCTCTTGCCAACATACATAAGGTCGTTTCGCTGCATCATCAATTGAATCAGGTCACACACCGTGCTGAAGGGAGCTTCGGCGACATAGGCCACCATGGGAGGGATAACGGTGTTCATGAACAATTCGACATCCTCCAAGCTGACGAAATCGTATTGATCTTGACCTTGAGAAGGTGTGTTGCTGGTGGCCATCTGACACACCTTGAGGGAGTCAAAGTGAGCAACAACCAATTTGAGCATAGAATAGATTTTCTCTGGGCTGCAGTGTCGTGCTATACGAGGAATGAGCTTTTTGCCCTTATGGACAGACAAGATGGAAATGAAAGGATGTTGATTGATATCTTCATCTTCTTCAATTCGAAGTTCACTCCACATTTTGCTAATGGCGTCGGCATAGTCCGTGTTCCATCGGTCAATAGAGTCCTGATGTTCTTTTTCGTAACCAGGTCTCGCAACAGGCGAAGGAGCTTCTCTGCGCAACTGTTCCAACTTGAGCACGGTCATGTAGAGGTCTTCAATCAGTCTCAACACCTTCTTCTTATCATTGAGCACCTTGCGAGGAGGGGAAGATTTCTATGGGCACAATAAGTCAGCATTCAATTTAAATTGTGGGGAGGAAGCGCGCTAAGACTAACCTCGGATCGATCCTCAGGACTGGTTTGTTCGCTGGAGTCATGAGCAGAAACGCTGGATGCCTTTCTGTCACTGACTTGCAACAGTTGTCTTGGGTTTCTGACAGAATGTGTGGTAATTTTACCCAAAGCACCTTCCAAAGACACTACAAGGGAGATGGATATGTTAAAAAGGGCCACGATCCAAACAAAATGTTGCTTAAACACTCACATTGAGTTTGCTTGGGACGTCTCTTAGCGTCATTGACGATACGTTGAACCTGCTGTTGCATTTTGTGCATGGCATTCTCTTCGCGTCGGTTAGATCGCTTGCCTCTGTCACCACTTTCTCTTAGCTTGGCTTCCATCATGGGATCCTTGTTGGAACCCGGGGGAGGAAGTCCGGCTCTCTGTCTGATGGCTGAGTAGACTTGATAGTAGAAATCATCAGCAAAAGGATCTCCAGAAGCAAGTTGCTGAAGTTGAATGCGATTGATGAAATCCTTGTCACGAGTAGTCATCAACTTGTCATAGCGCGACTAGAAAAACGCAGGAAACACGGGTCAATATCACATTCATGAACGATCACTAGCTTTTCCCTTCAGTCCTCACCTTCTCAGCTTGCTGACGCATTTGCTCACGTCTCTTAAGCTCCTTCTCCGCTGACATTTGTTCCAAAAGCTCTTGCTGTTGTCTAAGGGCCATCATTTGAGCTGGATCAACATTTCCGTAACCAAACTGGGGTTGTTGCTGTTGCTGCTGAGGGTACGGCATATTGGGGCTGGGGACACCTCCTTTAGCTAACATAGCAGCTTCCACTTCCGCCATAGTAAGCATTTTCTTTCCAGGAAGTTGGTTGCCGCCAAGCATGTTGGACTGATCGCTAGGAGGCATTTGACCATGGTAGTTGGCCGTACGGTGTAACTCGGCCTCAATTTCATCAAACGTCTGTCCTCTTTGGTGGCCAGGCACAAGTCCATAAGGCTGCTGTTGACCAAGGTAAGGCTGCTGCTGCTGCTTGGCTCCTTGAGCATGCAAGGCTGCGGCGTACGATTGGTCTGTCAAAAAACACAGAACTGTCAGCTATGACCATGATTGACACTTAGTGTACAGTATTGCTTACCATGAGGCGAACCGAAATCTCCCCAAATAGAGCTAGAAGCCATAGCTGGTGACGAGTCATCCAAACCACGGCTGCTGGCAGAATGACCACGGCTTAGAGCAGAGGTGTAACGCAGCTGATTGTCCTCAAAGTTATTCTTAGGAGGAACCCAAGGGTTGAGAAAACCTGCCTGTTGCTGACCATGACGGGCTGCTATATGAAAGGAGCATGACTTAGAAATGGCACTAGAAGGACGCAAAGCAATGCATGTTTAGTAGCTTACGTTGCTGGTTCTGATTTGGCTTTCCACTAATGAAAAAAGCTTCATCTTCACTGATTCTAGTGTTGTTGAAGTTTTCAGTGTTGGAAACAAAATCAAAGTCAGGACCTACGAAAAGCAAGCAGTTTAGTGAACCGAATCTGAGGGCATTCACTACTATATCAATCCTCAAGCTTACCATCTTTTCTGACATCGACAGAGAATGTGACATCATTGAGATCGTCGTTCTCTTCTATGAGTTGATCAGCCAAACCATCATCTTCCTCAAGCTCCTGTCTCAGACCACCAAAATCGTAGATCTCAAGGTCTTCGCCAGCTCTTGCAGCGTAGTTCTTGATTTTGGAGTTGACGTCGCCGGAGCCTTCAAATATCTCATCGTCATAACCTCCTCCTCCTACAACACCACCACGTGGTCTATCGCGGTCTCCTAGTGGAGGTAAACTGGTATTGAAACTATAGATCCAAAAAGAAGAGTGAGGTCAGCGTGGGGGGTTCGATTAGAGAAGATTGGACATGAAGTGACCATTTCTCGTAAACTGAATCGCCTTACCCAAAAAAAGAATCTCCCATTTGTCGTATTTAAGCTGTCGACAAATGCTTTGCTGATCAGGATACGCTCTTCCTGGTAACTTTTACGTCTAGATTCAAAGTGGTAAAGAAGAGCGATTAGATGCTGCGTAATCAGTGACCACCATGCTTTACCCACTGCGACATTTTCGCTGGATCAGGTTAGAGGGGGATGAATAGGTATGTGTGTTGAAATGCGTACCCGTTGATACTACTTCACCTAGTGGACGCTTTGGTAAAGTGCTGTGAGAGTATCTGCAGTGTTTGTTGCTGAGGTTTTTACCAAACAAGTTCCAAAGATTACAGGCCAATCAGAGCTCCGGATTTTTCAACATCAGCTCTGCCGTGGCTATCCCGCAACATTTAAAAGACTCTGATAACTGAAAGATGGGAACCTACAAAAGCACTGTGTTGATGTTGTTCGATGATAATAGCTTGATCGTTGTTATTATTGTTCAGAAAATACGTTTTGACTCATAAGGGCACGCTACGTCCGCGATATAGAATGTGATGATGATACAGTATGTATATTAAACACGGCATGAACGACCTTCATGCCTATGGTCATTTCTTTTGAAGCTATTACGTATTTTCTAAGCAGTCTAATAAGTAAATGGAGATTTTCAATACGTGCAGTTTGACACCGTTGGCTCTAGTCGTCGTTGCCTATCTGTTCGTCATCATCCTCGTCAGCATCATCAGCTTCACCCTCATCCATTTCCAGAACTAATATTTTTCCACTATCATCCACGACGCTCAGTATTCTGCGGCGCTGTCTACCATTGCTTCCAAGAATGACATTTTCCATGTCTTTTAGTTCCATGTATCTATTCAGCACAAGGTTCTCCGTAGCGCGCTAGAAGCTGTTAGGTTATGTGTACTGAAATAGGGTGTAAATGGGATGAAAAGCTTACTGTTGCTGAGGTTGCCCTAACCGTTTCCACATCAACATTGCTGTATTCTATTTCAGGATATGCAACAGTGGCAATGTAGGTCCTTCCTTCTGCTGAGGTATTGTTCAGACACTTCATCCACGCCACCACACGTAAACGCCTTGTATTCAAACGTACCTGTAGGGTCCACCAGGATCATGCCTAATTCTTGGTCATCAAACATCTCCATGTCGGACACAATGACATCCTGAACATCGAAGCGCGCAACCTTGATGTCACCGGCCGTCATTGTTGAGCCTTTGAATTGCATGGCCAAGTTCAGCATATACACTGTACCAAGATATGTCAGAATGAATACATCGGTCAATGAGTTAGACTTCTATCAACTTACATTTTCGCCTGCCTTTCTCCACAATGACAAAGCCAGCATACTGTTGATGGATAGCACCCTGTAGTAACATCCAGTTAATCACACTATCAACAGCTATACAAGCAACTCATGCCATGCGCTAATTCTGTACCTCTGTAATGATCCTGACTGTGGTGTTTCGGTTGATGGATCCATACAATGGTGTCTTCCCTTGATGCTCAATTCCTTCATACGGACAGAGAGGGAAACATTTAACGACTTTTAAGTGACGCTGTAGACTTTGGGCAGGTGTAGCGAAGATTTCCTCGATGGTTTGATTGAGTTTATCCAAGAATTCAAACAGGCTTGGACGGTGAATGTCAGATGGTAGCGACAACGGCAGCTTGAAGCGGAAAGGGTATGCAGGTGGTAGGAAAGGCTGATCACCAAAATTAACGGACGGCAAGAAAGGTTCAAACGAAGCTGACTCGTTCATGACAAAGAAGTTGGAAATTCGATCGGATATCAACGAATTCTCCAAAAAGTCGACAATCAGCAACGGACGCGAGCAGGCACTTCTACCAGTTGAGCCAGGATCCACTACATGTTGCACCACTGGCAGAAAATTTTATCACCTCATTAGCTCGGTTTGCAGTTCTTAACCCACAAATCAAGGTATACTCACTATAGCGTGCCCAAGCGATGAACTCTTGAAAACTCTCAGATGTCTTTTTCAATGCCACAATTAACTCTTGATATCTACCATGGAATGCGCCGACCAAAGATATCGCCGTACATGTCAGACCTTCGCTCACCAAGTCGTCGTAATTTTCTCTCCTACCATGAGTCGTTAGTACAAATTGAAAGTTATACGTAGTAGTCTCTCCTGATCATCAACCTACCAACGGCTATAGGCGTTCAGATCATTGAGTAAGCAAAGTAGTCGATCGCAAGCTGGCTGGATATATTCACAGATAATGCGCAGCATTGACTGAAAACCAGCATTCGCTTCCTTCTCCCACTTCCTGATTTGCTAAAAGATGTTGCGTGCACTGATAAGTATGAAGATCATGCATCTTCTTTCATCTCCAGTCATGACGTACCTGTTCCGTGAGAACCTGCTCCAAGTAATAGTGTAATGGTTGACTGGTCATACCAGTGGCAAGCAATCCCAGAAA
This sequence comes from Umbelopsis ramanniana AG, assembly GCF_025399195.1. NCBI lineage: Eukaryota > Fungi > Mucoromycota > Umbelopsidomycetes > Umbelopsidales > Umbelopsidaceae > Umbelopsis > Umbelopsis ramanniana. The sequence continues at coordinate 45,001 of NW_026252142.1, forward strand.
TTCCACAATAGGGGTTGCATTGGATTCTTTAACACATCGATGAGCACAACAGAGATCTGCAAGTGGTAACGTGGATTGCACGGCTTACCTTCATGATCCAACAAAACCTGCTCAAACTTCTTCAGATTGGACGAAGATAGACCTGCTATTCCTCGATATTGTTTGGCCAAAGCATCATTGCATATTGAAATGTACTTTAAGCATGCTCGTATATGGAAGCTCTTTTTGGCAATGTTGGCTAGTTGACTGGCTCGTTGGTTCAAAATACTGGTGTCTATAATAACCCAACAAAGAGTTTCAGCGTCTTGTTCTGCTATCGTTTCCGTAGTTGTGCCTTCTATTCGCGCCTTTGCCATTAAGGACATGCTTTGTAAATCAGACGACACGACGGATTGCAACACGACTGCATCCTGAATCGAAACATGGGTTGTAAACTCACTGCCGAAACCCGTCAACTTCCAATCACATTACAATTGCCTACCTGTAGACCATGAGCAAGTAGTGGGATAGTGCTAGCAAAGTATCGGCCCGAAGCGCTATTATAAATGTTCAGTATGCGCAACTCCAGCTGTATCCTCGTCTTTGATCTTATACCTACCAAAAGTGTATATTACCCTCACTATCACATATCGTCAGTATATCAATTTGATGGGTCTCATCTGGAAGTTCACTATCCAATTCGCCTTCACTGACGTTTCTTGCGTCAATTCCAAGCCTGTTAACGATACATGTCAACAAAATTATACCGTGTTACGACTGTGGTTGATACTAGATTCTTACTCTGACGGAGCGGTAATGAGCGAGCTGATCTCTGGCAATACAAGGTTGGGTGAGAGAACCAAAGGGTCGATGCCGAAGGGCTATAAGGAAAGAGTGAGCATTTCGCGTCGCAGTTATTATTCGGAGTAGCAGACACTTGCCAGTTTCTCTTTGGAGGCCACCGAGTCATAGTCATTCCAATTGAGGCTGGTGATAGAAATACCTTGCGAAATGGAGCGCCAAACGATAGTTGAACTCGGGTAAGGTAGAGCCATGTTGAAAACCCGAACCAAACCAGACTCAAAACCGACCGCCAGCTCCTTTCCTACCACGGGCAAAAGGTTAGCCAGACGCACTGAGGCTTTGCTGTTTCGTCCGCACTTACCGTCTGGTCGCCATGCCATGGACATGACATCAGCTTCTCCGAGCCAACTCCAGACTGTGTGAACACCGTTTCGGCAAATGGACAAAGAGCCGCCTTTGTGAGCTATGGCGAGTAGATCTGCAATGGGACACCAGAGTGTCATGCGAACGTCCGTGTCGTCTGTCAGCAGCTTTTCTTCATACTGAGGGAATGTAAAAGAAAAGTTTGTCGGTTGGCCACAGTCCAACATGGATTAAACGTAGCTTGATCCAGGTACTGAATCTACAACAGTTAAAAGTGGATTCGGGTTGGCAGCCGGCGATGAATTCCAGCTTTGTGACCGCTGCCTTCAGACACCCATATTCTTCGACTAACGCGATTTTTGATCGAATGATTCGTTCATATATTTGCTGCTCATTAAGGACCATCATAAGATATCCAATTGATAGTTCTAATGGACATACCTTGCATAATTGCTTTGATATTATATTAATGCGGTGAGCGACGCGCAAATACCTTTGTCTGATTTACTCCAAAAGGAAGAACATGAGTGCTAGTAAGATGGACTATATTTTCTCATATCGAGTTTCATTGGTATTACAGAGCATTGATATATTTTGTATATAATAATGTGAACGTAGAATAAGTGATAAGATGGAATATTTGGCTTGATGAGAAATGAAATTTTAGGAAGCTAGCTGTCAAACATTGGCTGTTGGAGGGATTAATTATAAATTATAATAAAACAAAAAAAAAAAAAGCATACCTACACCTCGTTGGTTATGCTCCTACTACATCTCAAAAAAAGCTATTACGAGGCTGTATGGCACCAGGATATGCTCCATTAATGATTGCACGTCCTCCATCGATATACCTGGCAGTCTCATTTCGCTTGATTAATCTGTTTTGGGTGTGCCAAATATCAACATCCTTCACAGTATTGGGCCGAGCATATCTGATTTTGTCCACATCCATAGACCACGACGCCTTCCATGATTTGCGAAGTTTTCCAAGCTGGTTCGGTAAAGTAATGAGACTGGTCTTCCTTTGCCAATTTGGAGTGTCGTAATCACACTCTGTAGCAACGATATATCCAGCAGCTAATAGGACTTTGTTTGTTATAGGCAAGATAATCCTAGTTGCTCCTTCCAGCTTGTAGCCAAGATAACACGCCTGATCTGAGCTCAGTAACCTGGTGGCTAGTTCTTTATCATCTCTTAAATAGCGGATAAATCCAGGAAGGCTGATTCCCCACTTTAAAAGCTGTTTGGCATCTATTTCGTAAACGACTTTTTCTCCTTTAAAAAATTCCCACCAGGTCATATCTTTTGCCGCAATAGATATGTAGCCATGGAGGATCAACGTCAATACGACACTAACAAGAGAAGTAAGGGAGGTAGGGTCGATCCCATTGGGTCGTATATAAGCATTGTATGTAATTGCTAATGTCATAGTCAAACATACAGTGGCGAGATAAAGCAGACATAAAGTCATGTGTAAAAACCGAACGTCTACAATAAATCCGCCGCGTCTTTCTACAATTCGAGAAAACTGATCCCAAGGCCGATAGTCTACGCTGGGAGCCAGTATGACCATTTGATCATAAATAATAGTCGAAACGTTCGGTAATATAGGTACTTCTAAACCACAAATTGGAATGAGAGTATCACTTCTCAGTACCGCTCGTTTTAATTGCGAGTGGAAATGTCTGTGAGGTACCCTGATGCGGGCCAAGAAAGCTCGTCCATAAGCATTTGCCATGGCAGATCGCTGCTCCTTTGTCATCGGATCCGGCTCAAACGGCTTGGTGAATATGTAATACTTTGAATCAAAAGCCACTTTGGTATGCATAATATTGGACTGATCGTCATCTTCCCAGAATTGAGAAAGATGCAAAAGCGATAGAATTTTTACTTGCGTTAGAGTGTGCGTTGCCATGTAACCCGATACAAGTTTCCAATTCTCGTTTGGATTATGTATCGTCTGCGTCAACACTTTATGATAAGCTTGAAGCGGTCCTTGCATCTTACATAATTGTAAAATTGTTCGACACACACTGAGCTTGTGGACGATTTGCTGGCATTGTTCTAGTCGTACTACAGATGTATCGACAAACCACGCATCAAATGTACTGCTGTGCCTCTGATTGTGACATGTGAAACACAAGCTTCGTACGATTTCCTCTACACAATGTTTGATGGCCATGACTCTCTCGCTATTGATTCTGTCAGACATCTTGACAGTCGAAGTTGAGAACTTGAGGCTCTGCACCATGTAGCCCAGGCGACAGAGGCTAATAACGTTCAAACAGCATGAAATTTGACGTAAAACTTGTCGTGCTTCCGCAGTTTCGTATACTTCCAAGCTAATAGCCATTTCTATGACTTCCCGAATGACATCCTTCAACTTTCCAGAAGGTTTGATCCATGCAAAACCACTAGTGGTATCAAATATCTGCTTGGTAATTTCCATGTCGCTGTTCAATATCCGCTGACCTAGATCGTCCCACGCTCTCATTTTGTCACCGTTTCTGTTGCGTGATCGAAAACCGTTGCTGTAGTAACTCGTTTTCCACATTCTGTATTTTAAAAGTATAAATTGAATCCCAACGAAAATGACTTGCGATATGTATAACCGTGTTAGTGACCACTGTTGCCTAATATATGTGGTTTGTTCGTTCACATAATCTTGCGACATGAAAAAGCCAGAGGGAGCAGTTAACGAAATGCTTTGGAATGTTCTGATGTTCGACGAAAAAGTGCTGGTGTTGCCTATATCAAGGCTCGTATTGCTGTCGACAAGAGTAAAGCTATCACTAAAGGAACTATGGTGGCTGCGAGGAAGATCTTCCAGTGGCATGGTGATTGAATGTGTAGTTCTGTATTTGATAACAAACTCGTTTTTTAGCTCTTGCCAATTGGAATGATCTCTAAGCAATAGCCAATCGCGGACTTTGTCTGTAACCCTGGAGTAAAAAGCAATTTCCTTTTGTCGATCACTCCATTTCTTCAGTGTAGCTTGCCTCTCTATGCCCTGAATCCATATATCCGGATCTTGATTTTCAGAATAGGGTGGAATTTGTTCACACTCCATGGCGTTGTGTTGTCCAGTGGTAGAATGGAGGTTAATTGACGTTATGATAGTAGTGCTAGTTCGATTGTTTCCAATTGTAACAACGTGGATGTTCAGATTGTTTGGGTAGTGTAATAGGAATGGGGGTTTCCACAAAGCAGAATAAGGACGCTTAATTTATCTTCCACACCTCGATAGCTTTGGTGGTTCCGGTATGAAAGAGAGAGATCAGAATCATGGGCGCAGCATTTGTTGTATATCCGCCTTGTTGTGTCACATGCGGTGTATCTGTGACAGAAGTTTCCATTCAACAGCTCAAAGGGAATACGAGAGTGGACAGGCAGCAAAGCCGAAAGTTTATCTGTATTCAAAGATAGTGATTTGATTCAAATATTGATAAATTCCCCTTTCCTTCATGTCGCATATTAAATGTATGGTTGTTGCCATAACAAAGCGAGAGACCTGTTGCTTTGTAAGGCAACGCGGTTTGGCATCCAAGCCAAAATGTCCGCCATAAATCCCAAATGTTTGACAACCATCATGACCTACCAATATGTCTTCCAACATAAAGCGCTGGCATGCGTGAACCATTCGCTATCATCCACCGAGACATAGGGAATGCGCAGGCGCTTCCTATAACATGATTAAATGTTTATTGTTGCAATTGGTTCTATAAAAGGTAAATAATGGTATATGTAGGATCAGTTCGGTTGGCATTACATCTCTTCTTGCCTGCGTTGATCGAGCTATACGGACTTGGGGTCTGCACCTTTAAAAATTTATTAAAGGATAGTCAACTGTCTATAACAAAAATTACGTTGGTCGGTTAAGCCAGTCCCAAATCAATTGTGGCATAAGTCAGTTGGGTTACGCACTCACATGACCTGTGACGATTGTGGTAGCCACAACAAAACGAACAACACATTACAATTCCTGTGAACGGCCGAATACTACTTTCGAAAGTCACATTAAATCATGCCATTTGGTTCCTTTTCAGTTCTAGAATATCGATGTATTCCAGAACGAACTTGGAAGATGTAAGCTTTTTATCATCGCGGCGAAAAAGCTGGCTGCTGGGCAGAGACCAGGCGTACTATTTTTCAGGAAGAAACACAGTATGATATTTGAGCTTCTACCGTAATACCTATGTCCAGTGTAAATGCACGACAATGAGACGTGTAGCTGCTGGCATGTTCGATAGGTAGTATCTTTGCTCACGGACGGTTGCCATGCCTCCTATTTTGCTCATTTGGTAACAATCCGATTGCGGAATCTGAAGTGGTTGGAGAAGGGCCGTGTCTGTTTGTATCGACGACGTAAATGGTATGCCGAACACTCTGCGGAATACCAGGCTAGTAAAACGCAATATACATCATGATGTTCGGGCCTGGCTACTACTGAACTTGAACAAGTTGCATAGCGGCTTGAGTGCAAAGTAATGGAAGTACAAATGATACCCATATCGTCGACTACGGGAATGTATAACGAATTGACTTCTTGAAGGACTGCCTCTGAAGTTTACTTCACAAATATCAGATTCCTCTCCCAAATGAAAATTTGATACCAGTGTCAGTCCATCTACTGGCCTCGAATGGGCAACCACTTCCTCCGAACTGAACAATGTTAAGATGGAGCACTAGTGATGATGCCCGAATGATTACAATCCATATGGTGTACAGTTGCTTTTATCTTTGCTATCGCCAGGGTATCTAACCCGTTTACTAGTGTGCTTAAGGCTAATCTGCTTACAGAACAGCACATAATGTTTCAATGCAAACTACAACGAATGCTAAATCTGTAGGATGTTATTTTATTTTCAGCGTTAATGAGCCAGCACCTTTACACTTGCGTTTCTCATGTATGCACTGTTTCCCTTCTATTACATTTTTACAATTTGGCCTTGGGAGAGTTTTTCTGCTTGTTGGCAGCTTCGCTCATCTTGACTCGAGACACCTTGCCAGTAGCAGTCTTCTGCATTTCCTTAACAACATAAATTCGCTTGGGGATTTTGAATTTAGCCAGCTTAGCAGATGCGAACTCTTGCATCTCCTTTTCGATTTTCTTGGGATCTTCATTCTCATTGGCTTTCTTGAGAACAACCGCAGCATGGACTTCTTGTCCATACATTTCGTCGTCGACACCAAAACAGATGGCCTCAGCTGCCTTGGGGAAGGCAAGCAAGACACCATCGATTTCCAAGGGAGAGATCTTTTCTCCTCCGCGGTTGATGAGCTCCTTAATGCGTCCGGTCAAAATAAGGTATCCGTCTTTGTCCTTCTTTCCTTGATCACCAGTGCGGAACCAACCATCAGCAGTAAAAGAACTCTGGTTGGCCTGAGGGTTGTTGAGATAACCCTTGGTCACATTGGCTCCCTTAATGCACACTTCACCTTCCGCAACATGCTTGCCATTGCTATCCAAAATAGCAATCTCAACACCTTGGCCAAGACCAACGGAGCCAGGCTTATGGGCGGCAGGAGGGAGGGGGTTGGAAGTCATTTGATGGGCAGCTTCAGTCATGGCATAGGCTTCCAAAACGGGGGCCTTGAAGGTTTCTTCCAAGGCATGGAATGTGGGAGGGGCCAAACTAGAGGAGCATGATCGGATAAATCGAATGTTGGGGATTTCCTTGGGAGGATGGAGCAAAAGGATTTGATGCATAGTGGGGACTAGAATTTCATAGAAGAAAAAAAAACCATGGTTAAACTTGATTGCTCCATGCTACGCCGATGATTCGAAAAAATGAAGGGCTTACCAGCTGTGTACCAGTTACACTTGTTTTCAATAAAGTCCTTCCAGAAGACACCAGCCGAGAACTTTTGAGGAACGACTGCACTTCCACCCGATAACAACGTAGCAAGCAAACCACAAATCAAGCCATGAACGTGGAACAATGGCATGACCAAATAGGTACGATCTGCAGGCGTAAGCTTATATGTGTTGATGATGTTCTGCATGGTGGTAGCAATGTTCAGATGGGTGAGAGGCACACCTGCAAGCAAAGGTAGAATTAGCCCGAAAGTCCTTCAATCCTACTATACCATTCCATTCCATGCCATGCTCTCTCACTTACCCTTGGGTCGGCCAGTTGTGCCGCTGGTGTGTAGCAAAAGAGCCACATCGTCGGGTTGTGGGCGGACTTTACTAGGGTTGAATCCTCCTTTGGATTTATCCTTTCCAGGCACGGTCAGCTCGACTTGGATCTGATTGTTAGCCCACTCGATCTCTACGACAGCAACTCCAAAAGACTTTGCAGCCCGAACAACGGGGCTGTTGCTTTGAGTTGAACCCTTCGGAACAATGATAGCGTGAGACTGAGAATCTTCAAGATAAAACTTGAATTCATCTTCGGTGTAAGCGGCATTGAGGGGAGCAGAGACCAATCTCATGTATCCAGTAGCCAAGAAAGCAATAATGAACTCGAGTGAGTTTGGATAAGCAATGGAAATAGCATGGCCAGGCTTGAAAGTGGAAGCAGGAAGTACGGCGGCAAGTTTTCCCGAGAAATCCGCAATGACTTGCAGTAATTGTTTGAATGTAAGGTGGACGGGGGTGGGAGCTGACGAAGGGATTATGACAGCTGTGTTGTTGTTGTTGTTACGCTCGAATACGGAGAAGAGAGTCGACATTGGAGGAGATGAAAGGGTAATGTTGAAAGGATTAACGGCTGGTTTTTATATAAGTTCTCATTGTGCCGGCGAAATCGATGAGGATCAACAGTCACGCAATGCAGATTTGCTCACACAAGCGATTGTGTCATTTTGCGTGCTCAGCACAAAATCACATAATTTGTGCGCGCTGCCTTTGCCATACCGCCCAAATCGCTTGTCCAAGCCAGGCCAAGCCAAGCGCGCAATCACTCTGCCTATCCATCTAAAATTCTGCGGTGTACACCGATGCCTTTTGAAAAGGATGCACTGGAACAAATATTTGCCTAAATAATTTTTACGTCGTGTTGGCGCAGTGTTTCATTTATGGAAGAAAGTAACCGTCTCGTAATACTGCCGGATGGAAATGTAAAGTGCCGGCAGAAGGACAATGTACATTTAAAATCAATCAAGCGTATGTTCATGGTTGTTGACGTCTTATCGCACAGTCCACTATCTCTGTGCTGACAATGCTTGCCTAATTTTGTCGGCAAGCAGTGCCTAAAAACGTGGTTGACGTATCCCTGCAGCTGCCATTCGGAAGAAATAAACTTACTCCGGGGTGGAACTTGGCTGACCAGGTCAACTCAGCCCGGCTTTATATTAAGATTACAGAGAGTGACACAGCGGTCTGTTTTATTCAATTAACATTGCGTGCAAATATGAACAATACAAGGTGAGGAGAGGTGTCTAGGAGGAGACAACTCAACCGTAAGATAGAGGATAGAAAAGATTCGGGGTGAGGAGATTATGGGGACAAATAAGAAAAAAAAGGGAAATCGCAACAATTTAAACGTGACATGTACATGGTGGAGATAAGCAGGTGAAAAAACTTTCAAGTAGTGGATCGGTCGCGTGCAAGGCCGTTCACTGTATTCTCATTGGCAACCACGACGTTGCCATGGTGAGTTAATATGACGGGCCGTACGCTGTTATTTCGATCATCCGTGGCCATAAAGTGCTGGCGAATAACATCGGTGTGGTGTTGATGAGCTGACGCATACACACCTAAACCGATGTTCATGTACTGAGGTTGCTGCGGTGGTACATTGAGTCGAGATTGCTCATCGTTTCGCTGTTGCTGAGGAGGAGATCGATCAAATATGGTTTGTGATGACAACCATTTGTCATTATCTTGCGCTGGCCATGTATCGTTGGAGGCTGCTGCGGCTGCAATAGAGTAAAGTAAAGGATCATCCCGATTGTCGAATCCGTTCGTTGTATGGGGTGGATTATCCCAACCCCGGTCACCAACATTGCCTGTGGCAGGATCCGCAGGGTGATGCGACTCCATAGCGTTTTGGCTTGGATGTGGATCGTGCTGTTGCATAGGGTCTGAAACAAGAGTAACCATATGGTTACTGTGATCACGTTGATGCTTTGACGACATATTATAGGAATTAAACTGTGGATTGGGATGAGATGGGGATTGACCGTTGGCCTGAGGTGACAACCCGTGCGGGAAAGTGGCAGGGTGGGGGACCACAGCATGCTGTGACAGGGTAGCCGTGGAAGAGGTTGTTGGCCAATGATCTCCCATGACGAGATTAATAGCATAGTTTTCTTCCTGAGTTGGATTTTGACCACTCGTATACCGTAAAGAAGATTGTCTTTGATTGGAATTAGAAGAGATATGTTGCTGGGAAGGAAATGCGTAGGTCAAGACTTCGGCTGCACGCTGCTCGTCACCATTGAGAACAATGTGATTTGCTTGCATGGATGAACGTTGATTTGGTGGAGATTGTCTGTCCGAGTACGATCGTTTCTGCCCAGCCCGATGCGGTTCATTGTAACCCAGCGACCTATCCGATCTTGATTCCTCCTCCGAATGGATACCGTTGACTTGCTGATGATAGTTGTTACCATTGTTTTGACCACGACGTGGTTGGGGAGAGTTTCCAGCGTGATGCGGGCTGGAGGACGAGGAGCTGGAGGTGGCATCATGGGCAAGTGAATTTTGTAATGAGATAGCAAACTGCTCAACGGAAGGGAGGGATCTATGTTGTAAGAGGTCACGTAGGATTTTCAGAGACGCCTGCAGTAATTGCTTTGGGTGATTGTTTGATTTATATGAAAAATCACCCAACCCATTCATATGTACAACCGATGCACGCATAAGAGCAGAGGCCAAGAATCGGTAAGTTGCAATAAAGTCTCGACGTTGGTATAGGAAGGTAGCAAGCTGGGTGACATTTTCCGCTACAGTATGGCATCGATGCTGAATCAACTTGTTGGTGGAGTTGGCGTAAGGTTTCAATACAGACAATTCAATGACGTTATACACTAGGTGGATGTGGGAGACAATGGCGTTGGCTGGTGGATGAGGAGCGGTTGCGTTGGCTTGGGTAGGTAGAGGCGTCCATTGTAAATGAGGTGGAAGGGATCGCAGCCAGTTGATCAAATCGTTGTTGAAGCTAAGAAGCATTTGTTCGTGCTCTCTTGTGCGTACCATGGTCTGCTTGACCTGAAAAGATTCAAAATGCATAACTCTTTCCGCAATCTGCATCAACTTGATATAGGCGACAAATCCTTCCAACGTTTCATGTTCGGTTGCAAAATCGGCGGTTTGAAAGACCGGCATATCGATTTCAAAATCCTCTGATCGTATCATCCAAGCGCCATCGGTATCAATACTCTGCAGCTTGTCCAGACAATAGCAACCCCAAAATACTCGCTTTCGCAACTCAATATCGTTGTTGGTCATACGATCACCAATAGTGTAGGATCGACACATTCCGAGGTCATAACAGAGCCTAAAAGCCACGCCACTGTATACGGAAGATCGACAGAAGCGGGATTGTTGAGGATCTTGGAACTCATACAATGATAACAGACACAGTGCGATGACCGTACTAATACGAGGGATATCCAGAAAGTCGTCGATGAGTTGTTTTGCACGGTTAAAGTAAACATTTGCAGGTTCGCATAAGTCAGCATCTTCTTCGTTTAAGTTTATAGCAGCGTGGGCGTACATGGCGTTCAGTAGAAGCGGAGTAATAAGGTAGCCTTTGACTGAGAGTTGCTGCATCAACATTCTGCGTGGCATGACAGGAAACACATTATGTCGCTTTTCAAAGTAAGTCCTTATCAGACGCTCTTGAGTGGCTTTGGGTGGCATGGTCAGCGGGCCACTGTAGACAGTGGGGAGTGGTGGTTCGGGCTCCCAGGTATGCGATGATCCTTGTGAGCCAAACAAGGACGTATCCGAAGTTAGCTTAAAGCTATGAAGTTCCCTTTTACCACCCGGTATTTCAATGGCGTTATTACACAACGAGTCCAGTATTTCTTGGGTGCGAGTCAGACTCGCTGGCACTGTCTTCTGAGCTGTGCCGTTGGTGTTGACACCATCCCAACTGAACAAAAAGTCTTCTGTGTTTTCCGGCCGTTCATCCCTAGGTCTTTCTCGGCTAGGTCGTGGTGACTTGTATGAGTCTGGATGTGCGACAGTCGATTCACTCGACCGCTCATCGTGGGTGCTGAGATAGGGCGTATCGGAGCCGGCGTTACTATCGAGATCGTCATCTGCATCTTGTGTAGGACCTTCTTTTGAAAAAGTACATGGTCGTCTTCTCGCTATTGAAATAGACAAGGTTCACTATTGGCTCCAAGACAAGCCAAAATATATTTGGGCGCTCCGCCAAGGTTACTTACCTTTACACTACCAGACCAAAGATGATAGTCGCCAAAGCATTGTCGTTAGCCACAATGATCCGCCAACGAACACCCTTACAATTTCATACCCGATTTTAACATACCTGCATACATGGTTGTACTCCATCGCACTGAAAGTTTGAAACAACCAAAAAAAAAAAAAAAAGGTTAATAATCGAACGGTGGTATCGATTAAAAAAAAAAGCCCAGGTCGAGCAAGTGGCATGCTATAGCCATCACAGGCGGACATGGGTATTGACTAAAGATGCATTACCTTGATCTTTTTCTGACGACATGTGAAGCATGCTCGTCCAACTTTGAGACGCTTGATACGAGCCTCATGGGATGCTTTTGATTTAGTTGTGGATCTCGGAGAGGATGAGTGGCCATGCTGGCTTAATATAGGAGAGTGAGAAGCCATGAGCTGGCATTCAAGAGATGAGAGATGTGACTATGGATGGAGAGTGATGAAGAATGAAATGGAGCAAAGTTGAAATGAGGATGTAAAGCAGCTTCCTCTTTTTTTTTTTCTGAAAACGTCGTAGTTTGATCACAAACTGAGGAACAAATTTTGCAGGGTCCACTTAAGCTTCTGGCTTGCGCTCATTCAACTTCGTAACACCAGTGGCTCTTTTTCTGTGGACCGTTCGTTCCGGCGTTCAACACCCACTCTCTTCCATTTTATTTTCTTTCCCTCACGCTACTAAGTCATCGTATTCAATGTCATTTACTTCAATAGTATCATCCAGTCGTTTTCTGCCTACAGTTGGAATAGATAACTGAAAGATAATGTAGTTTGAGTGATAGGGGAATGTGATTTTCATAAACAGGGTTGTTGTGCAACTTCTTTCTCGGTTTGGGAAAGCGCCGCCATTCGATTTGCAATAGGGTCTTGGTTACCTTCCGTTTGTATCGCACTGACATCGTCATTTGATTGTTTAACCGATAGCCGTTCTTTACCTTTAGGTGTAGAAGAAGTGAGGGCGGAGGGGTCGACGGAGTCAGGTATGTCATCCACGGCGCTTTCACTGACGGGACTCATCATTCTTTCATCTCCGCCACCCATTAAGATAAACTCTTCCCCGTCAAATGTGCTATAGGGTCGGTCTATCTTAGCCGTTGTCGCTACCAAACCAGCTGGTTGCTGCCCGATATGTAAAATTTGAGGTACTTTGGCTTCTACGGTTGCCTCATGTAGCTCTTCTAAAGGTGAATCCGGCGACAGTATTTCCAGATGGTGGCTATCTCTCTTTGAGTGAGGTAAATCGTTCATATTGGGCGTAGAAAAGAATCGATGAAATGAAGTGGGCGATGTGGGGTTGTACACGCCATCTGTAAAATTTCGCTTGATTCGTTTTCCGCCTCTCCTGGCTAAGGTAATGGGCGATATAGTAGTATCAGACAGGCTAGACAGAACGTCGCCATAGTTGGACTCGTCCCTTTCCGCCATGTTATACACTTCATGTAGGCTGTTGGTCTCTTTCGCCAGGGACTCGTCGTCATCGTTGTGCTTCTGATTATATCGACGATTACACAGATGAAGAGCTATTAGTAAGATGCAGAACAGAGCTGCTAAACCTGCAACCGCTCCAACAATCACGCCCGGAGAGGGTCCACTCATCAACTCCGTATGTTGGCCTTTCGTGATATCGCTACTTGTATTAAACACAGATCGCCAGCTCCATGTGCTTACATCCAGATTTTCGATATCAGAGAGAATAGACAATGAAGTTGATACCCCTAGTGACCACAAATTGAGTTATTCGGGGTGTACAAGAACCCTGGATGATAATAAATAAGTATCAAGGCTTGCCTGTGAACCCGAATGCCACTATCATGTTTGTGCCAATAAGTGTTGCTTGAAATGGGTATTGCCGTTAGTATCACTTTCACAAAATTATATCAGCTCTGCAGGTTGTGGAACCATGCTCACCAGAGTGCTATCAGAAGCAACAGTACATGAAAATTATTAGTGCTTTTTTGGATAGCTACAAGGCAGTAAAAATTCAATCGGTACTCACGTCTGCTCGACCTTGTACATTGGCAGTTGTACTTTTCACTTCCCATGTCCATGTATCGGTATGTAAAATGGCAACGTCGTTGAAGACATTGTAGCCATCGTATCCACCATATCTACAAATGAAATGATGTGTAACAAATGACGATTAAGAGGCGAGAGAAAAAAAATGCGTGATTATTTTGGGCCCACTTACATGACAATAGATTTCCCATCAGCCATGAGTACGGCTGAATGACTGCTTCTTGCTGCCGGCCTGCCGTCGGGATTGAGACCAGCTTGTATATTTGTCCAGGTGCTGGTGGATATATCAAACAACCAGACATCACCTAAAGATGTAGGCGTACCAGATATACCGTCGAACCCTCCAAGCACAACGATAATAGTATCGTTTATGATGGTTTGGGAGTGAGAATAGCGCAAATTGGGCATTTCATTTCCATTGGGGGTCACCAGCGAGGAGTCGCTTGGATTGGTACAGTTGAGTCTATACACTAGTTGAGGCAGATTGGGTGGTATTGATGCTGGCGATGATGGGGGATTTTCTGGTGGCTTCTCTTGTCGAAGCGCCAATGCATTCATAAATAGTTCTCCAGCGATAGTCTTTCCTCCCCATAGCTGTCATCAGGGAATTAACAAGCAGAATTAAACAATTTTTGGCAATTAGTATTAGTTTATTTCCCCTGACTTAGAGTCAAATCAATAGTATATTGAGAAATACTTACATAGGCTTGGCCGTTGGATGTGGTTGAGACAGCTGCTCCTTGTCTATGTACAACGTCTGGATCGGGTAAACTTAATTGAGTCCACTGCCGGCGAGCTGCATCATACATATATGCCGAGTTATTATTTTGAGATTGGGCCGACGGGGTTATACCGCCAACAATAAGCATTTGTTTGCTGCCATGATTGTCTGAGAAACCCACATGGTAGTATACACTGGGACCGCCTAATATGCTTTGCGTTCCTGAAATAGGGCTCCAGTTTGGTTGTTGTAATGGAAAAGATCCTGACAGGTTAAGGACTGCAAGATCAGATAGCCACAGTGGTGTTCTCGTAGATGCCGTGATCGAACTATCACCGCCATAAAAGTATATACTAAAATGGGGTTTTTTTTCAGATATTTTTGGTACCTTGACGTCTCAATGTCTTTTATATTTACCTGTTATCCATCAACACTGCTGAGTGTCCATATCGTCCGACAGAAGTGTAGCAGCTTACGGGCACATATAAAACCAACAGGTGGACAAGGAAAAAAACACTCCATATTGGTATAGCATTCTGCGATGGTAGAAGTATTCGAAACATAGTTTTTATGAATACCAGACGGTCATAGATTTATGCGAGATATGGTTTACAAGATATTGAACATAAGTATATGCTGGCAAATTTGCGAAAAAGTAGTGGGCAGGAAGGGAAGAGAGATTTTATCACATAGAGGCCTTGATGGCAGCAAAAATATATCACACGTTGATGCGAGTAGCAACTGCTTTTAGGTTCTTACACACAACCAGTTGACTGTTACGATCCCCTAGCCGTCAATTTTAAAATTTACAATTTCAAAAGCTAGCCCATCGTCATGAGAACTAAGCACCCATCAAAACCATTGAATACTTAATCCTGCTATTTGTGTCTTATTTGTATGGTAATAAATATTCGGTTCATAATGCATCCAGACAATATTCATTGAACCAGGAATAATGTGCGGTTTTAACAAAAAATGGTTTTGCCGATGTAAAAAGCACGACATAAAATGTGAGCTTCAAAGCCGTTCTTTATAAAATAGATGGGACAGTAAAAATAATTAGTGTCCTTTTTTATTTTATTATTCGGCTTGTCACCAATTGCAAGCAAATGATGGGGCAGCGATCCCGAGAGCATATTGATGCATGGGCTGACGAAACAGAATTCAAAGAGCGTGACAACCAGCCTACAAAGATAAGAGCCAGCACAGATGCTCTGTAACATTTGCTATACAAGACACCGTTCAGATTTTTCTTATATTGCCTCATGTAACGGCCAAGTTGTTTGCAACGGTTTATGACTGTGTTGAAGTGGGGATTTTCAGCCTCATTGAAGCACGGTCAATATGCAATTGAATAATCCATCTACCTGCACAATTTATACCATTCAAAAACACCTGGTGAATAACAATTTGTGATATTTTATTCTGCTTCCGTTTGCCTTAGACAACGCTCAGCAGAAAATTGCAAATTTAAATAGCTTACCAATATTGCAACGAGCAATATTCCCACTTTCAACGCAGGTGTCGATGGACCCATAAATTTTCCAGCGTTCGTTCCAACGTAGCCAAAAAAGACAAAAAAAAAATATGGCAGACATCGTACCTTGTAATAGATGTTGAAATAATGTTGGTCAGCTATGAGTCCCATCCACTCCTACTGAACGAGCTGACTAACCCGGATCTTTCCCTGGTCCGCGGTTTTTGTCGGCATTGTCGGTTGGCCTATGAACGGATCCGGCCGCTCATTATTATGCGTAGCCATGTTTTGAAAAACGCATAGAATGTTGTTCGCAGCTATCTCATCCCAATTTCATACGATGCATAGGTGGTACCTGAGCACCGCATGTATGGTCGTGATCGCCGTATTTGTTGCACTATATTCTTTTGGTCTAAAGCTTCTTCGCTTCATCTTGATTAGAGCCTTTCTATGACATTCGCCACAAACTTTTGAGGTGTTAAATTCGTCGATGATGGCAACTAAGGCAAACCAATTTCTCTTTACCACCTTCAGCAGGGGGTTTTTAACTCGCTTGACTGGTGCACGCACTTTTCCCTTCATGTCACCAAAGGCACCGTTCCGTATGTCAACCGACGGTAAATTTCATCCAGACCTTTCTGCCTTCCTTGGTAATTCTCATATATAGCTTTCTAAATCTACGGCAGGCGTCGTTCCTCATCGTCATTTCATTTTCTACTATAGTGTTATGATATCATAAAATATATCATACGAATGCTGTTGTGTTCCATGTTGTTTGTTCTTTATAATCCGTTCGTCTAGAGAATTTTCAATTTACGGTGGGACCAAAAAATCACCAACCCTGGTGCCAATCTGTTTCAAGAAACACTGGTGGTCTTCGTCTCCTATATTTAAGTGACTGTTGATAACGTATAATGGTTCTTATTACAAACGCTAACTTGTATTCATCCAAATTACTACCATGCGCTATGCGAAAGTATTTCACGAATATCCAATAAATTTGCTTGACCACTGATGAAAGATCTCGGGGACTGCGTTTTCCACCATGACGGGAATGGAAAAAGAAACCCCAACGTAACCAGATCACCCAACACTGTACTTTTTGATCAATTTGTAGACTAGAATGCCTGAAGCCAAGATTGCTCCCTCCATGCTTTCCTCCGATTTCGCCAACTTGGCCGTCGAAGCCAAGCGCATGGTCAAGAATGGTGCCGATTGGCTTCATTTGGGTAAGAAACAGTCCGGATTCCAACAGGCAGACTTCGCAGCATACTATTCATAGACCACTGACTTACAAACTACCGTTCTATGATAATCTTCTCTCCTCGAAAAATGCGTTGTTTTCCGACGTAGACGTCATGGACGGGTAAGAAGAGTTCTTCGAGCTTCGGCAATCATGCATGTCCGAGCATTTGATTGACCCTATGCATATCTCTTCCGCAGCCACTTTGTTCCTAACCTGACTATGGGAGCACCCATCATCTCCTGCTTACGCAAACATACAGATGCATTCTTCGGTAGGTGTTGATTGAATAGAAAGACGGTATTTTTAGGTGAACGTCATGCAGACAATTAATTGTTATTTGGCGGCCCGTCGTACAGATTGCCATATGATGGTGGCCAAGCCTGAACAATGGGTGGACGACATCGCCAAGGCTGGAGGAGAGATGTATACGTTCCACATTGAGGCCACCAAGGAGCCTGTCGCCCTCATCAAGCAAATCCACGCCGCTGGTATGAAGGCTGGTGTTGCCATTAAGCCTAAGACTCCCGCCGAAGTGGTGATTGGCGAGGTTGGCGAGCTTGCTGATATGGTCTTGGTCATGACAGTTGAACCGGGTTTCGGAGGACAGCGATTTATGGCCGAATGTATGCCCAAGGTAAAAAAAAATAATGATTCGAGAATGTTTTATTAGCGCGCTGGCGGGATTATAGGATGCAACTTGAGTGGCGTGCACTGAGTTTTCTGTCATCATCTAGAAGCGGCCTGTTTATGCAATCCAGGTACTTATATTCACAATTATGTAAACCTATAGGTTGAATTACTCCGCTCCAAATATCCCAATCTTGATATCGAAGTGGATGGCGGTCTGTCTTTGGAAACTATTGATGCATCTGCTGATGCTGGAGCCAATGTCATTGTAGCTGGAACCGGTGTATTCAAGGCTGAAGACCCAAGCCAAGTCATTGGTACTTTCCGCGAAAAAGTAAACACTGCACAGGCCAAGATTGCTTCTGCCGCACAGCAGTAAATGCCATACTGTTTATTGCATGTTCGGCTGATATAGAGCGCTTGAGCCAAAGTAAAAATAAAACAAATTGGGGTATACTGTCTACAATGCATCCACTCGCAACTTCAGCCAGGGAACTCTTCAATGCCTAGGCGTTGGTTCAGCGTGGTATTACGTTTTGACGGGGCCGGCTTTGAATCAAAGCTGGTCCTAACTTTCTTGTCGGGAGTTGGTGGTTGCGCAAATGTAAAGCCATCAATCTTCGCCTGTTGAGGAGTGACGCGACCTTTTCCCTTTTTGATACTATTCTTAATCTCTAGTTCCTCAAGTTGATCGAATTCCTCCAGATCCTCTGCTTTTAGAGTGATGGCTGATGGGGTGCGATTGAACATCTGTGGGTGGAAAAAACAGGTAAAATCGTGACGGCGAAAGATGGGAAGATCTTTGGGGGGGGGAGGGAAAAATCTAGCGGGGTCAATATTGAAAGTTTCAATCAAACTTCCCCCCGCCAAGACCAAAGGCCGCTAAATGGATTAAAAAAAAAAAAGTTGGTTAAAACATCATCGTCATATTCTTCTTCTTCTCTTCTTGTTTTTACCACTTGTTGTCTTTACCTGCTCATGATTTCAATACGGCGGTCGCAGACCTTGATTCTAACTGCCGCCATCACTTTGATTTTGCTGACGTTTCTTTCATGGAACGATTCAGATTATGTCCCCTATTTGTCAACGCCCGCGGATAGCAGCTACCAGGAAGAGGA
Organism: Umbelopsis ramanniana AG; assembly: GCF_025399195.1. Classification (NCBI taxonomy): domain Eukaryota; kingdom Fungi; phylum Mucoromycota; class Umbelopsidomycetes; order Umbelopsidales; family Umbelopsidaceae; genus Umbelopsis; species Umbelopsis ramanniana. Next base: position 63,724 of record NW_026252142.1, read on the forward strand.
TGCCATAAGAGCAATTGATCAGCGGTATTGCGGTGGTCCTTGTAAATTCCTATTGCCGGTCTTCATTGTCGAACAAGGTAAGAGCAACAAAATGAATGGGTCCAGTCATATCACGCCATATCTGACACCGGTTTAATGAACTTTTAGAGTCAAAGGCCCAGATGCATTTCCGACAATTGGCTTTCACAGCCGGTCTTGTAAACCGCACCATAGTACTCCCAAACGTTGGTAACTCTCGTCTGGGAGCTTGTAACGGACATGAATTTGCATTTTACTATTCACACGAATGGCTGGACAACAATAGAGAGCACTTTAATTACATCACTCTTCAACACTTTAAGGCTTGGTTAGAGGAACGAAAAGCCGTGGGTCGAAAGCCTACGTCGCAAGATGTTACTCTGCAATTGGAACCTACTAGACGCCATTTCTCTGACGATCAGGTCAACTGCTGGCAGCCCTGGTTAAATATGGAAGATCTTCCCCCTCGACACTTGGATTTGGCTGATAGAGAGTCGTCGTCGGGACTGGAAATTCAGAACAAAATTGTTTCTTTCCTACAAGGACAGCCAACTGAAGAAGAAGTGGAACAGAATACGAGGATTGGTACCGACCTTGAAGTGCTCAGTGTTTTCTATGATCGAAGGTAAAGGATAAGCCGACCTGCCATGACTCCATAAAAAGAATGCAACAACTGACGTAACCCTATCCAAATAATTAGATTTCCATTCATCCAGAACCCCGCCGCCCAGACTGCTTTGTCTTACAGCGAACAATTAACGGCCGTTTCTCGTGATATAGCTGATAGCATATCTCCATACCTTGCTATTCACTGGAGAACTGAGCGAATAGAACCAGCTTACAATTTGGAATTATGCGCCCGCTCACTGGTGGATAAGATACAGGGCATTGCCCCTACTATACCGAACGTCTTTCTCCTGACCGATTACCCACACTTGTTGAACTCTTCCATTGCCCAGACCCAAAATGGAACCTCCACCTCATTCCGACCCTCTCAGATTTCAGAATCACATCATGCCGCTATACGCTATCTATACGAGCACGCCCATGTTATGCTGACGACGTTTATCAGCAATGACGAAGTTCCAAATGACCTTCCCGCGAACTGGACGTTGCTGCATTTGCCACTCGTGAAGAACGCCAACGGAGAGGTTGTCATAGGCGACAAAGGTGTACTCGGCATCATAGACAAGTTGATGGCTATGCAAGGACATTGGTTCTTGGCCGGCCAACCCGGTGTTTGTGGACGGTCCAGCAGCTTTACCAATCGCATTGTGGCTGAGCGGGAGTCTCTGTTGGATAGCGACCAGGCATCGTTCGGTAACGTTGTTGATTACTTCAATTTGCCAGATAAGCAGTGATGGAAAAAGTCAACATACCATCCTTGTTTCTCAAACTCTCTCTTTTCACTGTACACTACTTCATCAGTTTGACATTCTTCCCAAACATTGTTAATTCTTTTATATATATAGATGGGGGCGTTCAGTTCAGTTATGTTACGAAGATAATTTCTTATAGGAAATGATGCTAATATAACTTGTCATAGCGTTCTAACATTAAATTGGTATAAACTTACTACCTTTTGCTGACCTTGAAGTCCGACTTGATGGTATCAATTGATCACAACGGCGATACACACCTCTTTGCTTTCATGCTGTACATCTAGGCCGCTATAGGATCGTCAGCAATCCACGTGAAAGTTTGAAAAAACGATCGCAATTTTTTTTTTTTTTAATTCTCACCATTGGTATAATGATTGACGTTTAGTTAGGGTTTTGAGGAAACTCAGCACAACCGGCTTTAACGGGAGCCTCAGCATGGTCAAACCGGTGTTTTTGTACCTTCATCCACTACAATGCTTGTGATAAAATAGATCACAAACTACAACTTGTCCCTAGTGGTACTCGCTCTTCAGAGTTCTAGTAGAGCAGACCGCAATATAGCAACGTTACCGTGGGCTGTCTTTACATCACCTGGTTAGCATGACTAGTCTTGGGCTGCTGCGTCATTCATGAATTTTATTTTTACAATTGCTATAACCTAAATCAGCAGGCTAGTGGATGTTGTATTAAAGACGAGTCAAATAACTCCCCCATGCAGCCTATAGCGAATAAAATATAATAAAATCTTGGCACTATTATTACTTCATTGCATAAAGTCCATTTATAACCATTCATGGCTGGTTAAACCATGGTGCCTCATCATCCAGTATGCTGTGCTCTATTGCCCTTTGCATTGCAAGTTGTTTTTCTCCAAGTTAGGTATTTTCACAGGTTTTAAAAATTTCACTGCATGGTGGTGGCACCCAGATCACTTTCTATGAAACTGTTTCCATATGCTTCTTCACAGAAAGCTGATACTTGAGTGCTCATTCGTCAAAGCAATCTGAAAGCTTTAGGGTATGGTGCATATCATCAACCGCTATCTTTTTATTCATAGGAAATAAGTGGGTTTTCATAACCATTGATAGCTAATTTTTTTATTCTCTTACTGACCATACAAATGCTTGTGTTTCGGCACTCCCACCAGATTAGCAAGATTTTTATTATATGCCTGTGCCGACTACAGCAGAAACAAAACTCCCGATACAGGTTGAATGATCTTATGACGAACGAAGGCATGCAAACAATGCCTTGTCATGGTTTTTTTTTTCCAAGTCTTTGAACGTATCGTTCAATACAGCAAGAAGACACAATCTGATTGTAGCTATTAAGTCACTGGTGCAAATGATACCTCTTGACGTCAAAATTTTGGGGGAACACAAGAACACTTTGAAACACTCACAGACATATTTCTTTCTCTCACCCGTCCTTTTCAAGCTTATTATCGCATACCTCATTCCATGACGAATGAACCCCCGAGAATCACCTCCAAAAACTCATCTCTGGGAATCAGTCAGGCATTAGAAAATGATCAACCCAAGAAGTTGCGACGATCCACCACCATACTGTCGGAATCCTTCAAGGAACCCTCGGAGCACGACACTTGCTTCGGTTGGGCAGGCTTTTACATATCACTGTACTTCAACAAGGTAGCTGTACATATGTTCGGAGGAGTAACAGGTTGGAAATGGTACAACAGGTATGATTTGATCGGTACAGCTGTAGACGTTTGAGTTTCATTCCACTGACTATGCCTTTAGAATTGACGAGTTGGTTATATTAGGCGCCTTACCTACGCCGACGCAAATCAAAGAAATGCAACAACAACAGAACTTGAAAACGGTCATCAACCTTTGTGCAGAATTCCCTGGATACCGTGGGTTATATGGGGAACTCGATATTCATCAACTGTGTTTGGGAACAGCCGATTACACTGTGCCCACTCTGGATAAAATTGAAGCCGGCGTGTTGGCCATCATGGAGATAGCTGATCATGGAGAAGGAAGCGTCTACATACATTGTAAAGGTGACGTATATCTATTTTGGTGGGTTTTTTGTTCTTGCATTCCAACTAACACTTTTTTGTCTGCAGCTGGAAGAGGTCGGAGCGCAGCGCTTGGTCTGTGTTATTTGATACGGAGATACCAACTGAACCCACAACAAGCACAAAGTGTGTTAATAAAGGCACGGGCGCAAGTGGACAAAGAGCTCTACCATGCAGAGCAGATACGAATGTATTACAAAAGCATTATAATGGAAGCTGAAGCCGGCAGAATCCATCGAATACCATACACTTTTATGTAGCATCCCATCTCACCAACATAATACAATACAATATCTCAACAAATTTTGGCCTTCGTATTTTTATTTTTTTAATTTTCGGTATGAAAAAAAATCCCTAGTACTGCGTTCTCTCTCTGTCAACCAACCATCACAGCCATGTCACTAGCTTATGCTTGTAACTGCCTGAATGTTCGGTTGCATGTTGCTTCTACTATTGATTCGTCAAGCTCACTGACTGATGAATTGGGCTCGGAATTGATGGGATGGAAATTGTCGCTAGGTGTAGGCGGCATTGTCATTGTAAGTGAGCGCTGTTCGCACGGGCCGGTGTGAGTGGGGTTTGTAACCCGTTTACGCTTAAACAGGAGCAAAAGCCTCTGGTTCGACTGCGACAAGTATCACATGCGCCGTCCTGGGCAACCCTATCTTGCCTTGTCTGCGGCACCCAGGATATCTTTTCGATCCTATTCGACGATCAGATTACGCGCCTGGATAACCCCGACTGGGACTCGCTGCTTATACCCGAAAGCAACAGTATCATCATACATGAAGGTTTAAAGGTAAAGAGTTCAGTGGCCGACCAAAAAAAGAAGGATAGATAAATCTAAATATGCATGGCCTTTTTATCACAGGATGCAAGCGAGATTGAAGCCCTCAAAAAGCTACCCAATTTCTCCTGTACCTTCCAATTAGTGATACGATCGCCCAATGAAGCCCAGGCTAGTCATGGTGAGTGTGACCTTTGGCCGCCAACGTGACTCATTCACCTGAAATTAATATGACAGATGGCAAAGAACAATTAGATAATCCACAGTACAAGGAACTGCGCGAAAAGCTACAGCTGACCCTTGATGAGCGGATGAAGCTTGAGGAGCAAAAAACCCGTGAGAGAATTGCTGCCTATAAAAAGCAACAGGAGGAGAGTCTGGCTGCCATGAAAAAAACTGCACATGAAGAGTTGGCGATGCTCGAAACCATCATATCGGAAGCGCTGCATACGTCGCAAGTGAAGAAACCCAAATCGTTGGATGAGAAAAAGCACACTACATCTGAATCTTTAACATCAGGCACGGGTGAAGGATCTATGAAAAAAGGATCATCACGACAACGGGTCCGATTTGAGGAGTCTGATCAAAACACTGCAGGTACCGAATCTGGGAAAACGCACGAGCAACCTTCCAACCTTGGTAAAGCCATTCAGAGCCAACGAGACATTACAGGAGACACTGTAGAGGCCGATGACGAGGCCAATGATGAGATTATGGAGGACGGAATGGAGGACAATTCTGATGGTAATAACACAACTTTGCATGCTTACAAGTGGAATCTGAAACTAACTCGAGCTTAAGATGAGGAAAATGTCTTTGAACTGGACGAAGAGCTAGAGACCCGTCCTGACGGGGTCGCTGACGATGAAAATGCAGAAGATGGCGTGGAACCTGTTGATGAAGAGCAAGACGAAGTTGCGGAAAGTGTCCACGACCTGAAGGCATTCAGTTTACCTGCCTCCAGCCCTCTCCTTTTGAAAGCGCGCCGAAGGAACTCACAAAAGTATCCAGCGGGTAACATGTGGGACGAAACACAAGAAAAGGTTCATGATACCCAGGATGACCCTGTTTCCACCCTGTTTGCCACATCATTGCCTATCAACATCACCAAATTTAAAGGCAAAAAAGCTGTACAAGCAGAGGATGATTCCAAAAACAAAGCAGTACCTTTTGGCACCACGTATGATCCATCGCTGAGTGAAATGGTCGCGATGTCAGCTCAGCTGCAATCCCTTCCTGGACCGTTCGACCGTGCGGTGTCCGAGGAGCGCTTCAAGCACGATCATGACGATGACGACGATGGACCCATGATACCACCTCATATCCTCGCTGCACAGGCGTATGTGGTGGAAGGAGAGGAGATATACGGTACGGCACCTGACACCGATCGCTAAAGGGTTAATCTCCGACCTTTCATTGCTTGCTTTCCTGCCCTGGACCTTTTTTTTTTTTTACCGTGCGTAGTTTGACCAAACTACTTTGTAATAGACACAATCTCTTTATTCGCATTCATTCTTCCTCTGTTTAATATACTTGCTTGATATCCTCCCCCCGTCATCTCAACTCTCCTTCTAATGCAACCACGACGATTACAACGAAGACCCTCCAGTCGGTCTCGTTTTAGGGAATCTTCCAGTACTTTGCATCGACTGCCCCCGAACTTACGTGCAAAAGTGCTGGAAACTTATACCATGATCAAAGAATATGACACAGAAACAGGAAATAAAATAATAAACGATTATTTGATCTTGGAGGAGATCGGTCGTGGCACCTATGGCAAAGTCAAATTGGCTCAAGACTTGCGAACAAACGAGCTTGTGGTAAGGCAGCAGAGCGGGTTGGGGTTGTTGGGAGCCGCTTGATTTGACACTGGGGTATTTTTTAGGCTGTCAAAATTGTCGAACGACATTCTAGGCGGAAACACTTGGAAATGAATCGATCCAGCCAAGACCGTTCACGAGAGGTCAAGTCAGGTCTTCCCTCCAATCAAGGCAATATTCTAAAAATACAACGAGAAATTGCAATATGGAAGCTCTGCTTTCACCCCAATGTAGTCAAATTAATTGAAGTCATTGACGACCCCTCAAGCAAGAAAATCTATCTGAGTAAGTGGCATGCGCTAAGTTGAGCTGAGCTGAGCTGAGCTGAGCTAATCTGAACCGACCCCCATCATTTTTTTTTTAGTTTTAGAACATATGGAAGGAGGTGAAGTGATTTGGAAAGACGATGATGATATGCCAACGTTACCTATGCAACGGTCCAGAGCCATCTTTCGTGACATAGTAAATGGGTTAGATTATCGTAAGTTTAAAGTCATTTTCATTTTGTATAACCCATACGACACAACACGTACTTACCATGGACCCACGTATTGCATGCTTTTTTTTTATGCTTTGAATTTAACTTTAAAAAGTGCATTATCGCGGCATCATTCATCGGGACATCAAGCCTGCCAATCTACTTGTACATAGTGACGGAACGGTCAAGATCTCGGATTTTGGGGTATCTTATCTTCACCGAATATTTATGGATGGCGCTGAAAAGGCAGAAGAAATAGATCGAGAGTTAGCCAAAACAGCTGGCAGTCCTGCTTTCTTTGCCCCTGAGCTATGCTACACCGGAGATCAGCGCGATTCAACGGATGAAGCAGCTATGGGTGGTGGTGGTGTGTTGGCTGCCCTCACACGGTCCCGCTCAGCCAAAAGGTTGACAGGTAACCGACCAAAAATTACCAAAGCCATCGATGTATGGGCCCTTGGTGTTACCCTGTACTGTCTAATTTTCGGCCGATGTCCCTTTGTTGCCGAGACCGAATTCGAACTGTTTAACATCGTACCTAATGAAGAACTGCAGTTTCCACATGACGACGTTGACCCAGACCTACAGGATTTACTCCTCCGATTGCTTGACAAAAATCCCGAAACCCGTATCACCTTGGAGCAAGTTAAGGTAACATTGATTTGAGATACGCGGTGCCAGTCAACATGAAGGGAACCCTGAATGTTAACGTTCTTTGCCTCGGTTTTTATCAGTTTCATGCATGGGTCATTGAAGATCTACCCAATCCCGAGCAATGGATACGAGACACTGAGCCAAGTGGTTATCACGATGATGATTTTGAAGGAGAAGAGGTGGTTGCTGACCATGTACAGGTAAGTTAAGCTTCAAGGCATGTGTTCTCAGGTACCCGCCGTCATACTAATTTAAGCCCTTTTTCAGCAACCAAGCCGCTTCATGAAAAAACTAAACAAGATTACATCGGCCATTGCTAGTTTTACGGTTGGGCTTCGATGGAAAAGTAATAAGGGACCAACAGCAGAGTTTGCACCGCGACCCGAAGCTAAACATCGATCCATGGTGTCATTGCATACTCGAAAGCAGTCCGGTAACTCACAACGATATTCAACTGGAGCCATCGAGAATTGGCCCACTGCACTTATGAACGCCAACAGTCGCGACGCCAGCCTATATGGTCAACAATCTCACTCGTATGTTCCACCATCCGCTTTTAGAGACATGCGTAGAGGAAGAAAAAGCGATACCTCTGAAGAAGACGCTCTGACATTTATGGAGTTCACAGCGCGACCTCGCCAAGATACACTGCAGCGAGATGCCTTGTCTGGCGGCAACGAGCAATACAACAGCCGTAAAATCCAAATACCCTATATTGAGCCTCCCAGAGACTTCAACACTGGCTATGCGCAAAGCTGAGGGCAACGGTTACTTTATTTCATCCCCTCGCGGGATCATATCCCACCGTTGACTAGGATCTCCTCCTTCTACCGGATTATGCACATGGACACTGTCATTTTCAACCTGCTCGTATGTCAGTGACTAGCTCCTACAAAGAATAGCCGGTTGTATACTTACATTAGACGTCAGTACCAGTTCTTTCTTATTGCGTAAATGGATTGTACCGTTTGTGATGTCCCATCGCTGGCTCATGGCGTTTGCAGTAGGTCTACGTTGCACCTGTATGACACTCTCTCCATCCTTCAATCTATCTATTACGCTATCAGTTTTTCTTTTTCAATGTCGTGTTGGAGGCTCTCACTTTGAAAACTGTACCATTCTTTATACCAAGCACTTTCAAAGGACGGAGTGTAAGCAACACGGCATCCATGGTATATCATGACACCATTCCCAATAAAATCATATAAATACCATATGCTGTTCGTTTATTGACCAAGTATCCTCGATCGAGGGTCCAAAGCTGTGCCGCATTCTCCTCTGCCGGCAGTGGAGCAGTGGCTCTGACATAGACAGGCTTTGAGAAGGGGGTCAGTGAATCCATGGTTCAGGAATTACCCCCAACAAAAGTGTAGTCACCTTATCTTGCACTATGGCTGTCAACAGCTTGCCTTGGGATTGTAGAGCAAACCACATTGGCTTTGAATGAAACTGGAGGGGACAGCAGGCATTGGGAAGGAAATTGAGAGTTGTGACTGCTAAAGGTTTTTCACGGCAAAGAAGTCTGGGACAACCGCAAAAACTACTGCATTCCACATTATGGACCAGGAAAAAGTGCCCGACGACCGAACGGGCAACGACGATTCACGTGAAGAAAAGGACGCAAAGCGCGCTAAAACCGACCCTGAACAACCTGCTGCCAAGGTAGAGGTCAGAAAACCACAGTATGAGTTAAAATACTCCCTTGTCGGCCATCGAATGTCTGTGTCCAGCGTGAAGTTTTCTCCCGATGGCAAATGGCTGGCTAGTTGCTGTAAGTCAGCGCACCTCATAGATTGCAATCAGCATGTCCTTACTAATGGTGGCATGGGATCTTTACAGCGGCGGACAAAACAATCAAAATTTGGAACGCATTGGATGGTAAATTCGAGCAGACACTGGAAGGTCATACTCAAGGCATTTCAGACGTCGCATGGGCTTCTGATTCGCTGTACCTATGCTCGGCATCCGACGATAGAACGATAAGAATTTGGAGTCTTAATTCTGTAGGTCTTTTTTCCGTTTTTCCTTGTCGTCTCCATCGAATCCTAATCCACCCACCCACCCACAGCGAGAAACGGTTAAAATCCTTCGTGGGCACACCAATTACGTATTCTGCGTCAATTATAACCCACAATCCAACCTCATAGTCTCTGGTTCATTCGATGAAAGCATCAAAATCTGGGATGTCAAGAAAGGTACGTCCCACTTTTCGTTATCTATTCACATTCACCTTGCTGACATTTCCCAACCTGCAGGCAAATGTATGAAGACTCTAAGTGCACATTCAGATCCAGTCTCAGCTGTTCATTTTAATAGAGATGGTACTATGATTGTATCATGTAGTCATGATGGATTGATGTAAGTAGTCAGAAAATACCTCTCGCAGATCGGTCTTGATCCCTAACTTTTCCTTATTCAGTCGCATTTGGGATACAGCAACCGGTACATGTTTAAAGACTCTAGTGGATGATGATAACCCCCCAGTGTAAGCTAAAGTTATGACCGTGCTAACAGTGTGTGCGTAAAAGCTTCCCAGGCTGACACTCTCACCTAGTTCGTTCGTTAAATTCTCGCCCAACGGCAAATACATTTTGGCATCGACTCTTGACAACACGTTACGGCTTTGGAATTTCCACACGGGAAAATGCCTAAAGACTTACAAAGGACACGAAAATAACAAGTACTGTGTATTTGCTAGCTTTAGCGTCACAGGTGGTAAATGGATTGTAAGTGGCAGTGAAGACCATTGCATTTATATCTGGAATCTTCAAAGTAAAGAGATTGTACAGAAACTAGAAGGCCATTCAGGTAAGCACCGATTGAATCGAAGTTGGCAGAAAAATGCGGATATTAACACGATCTACATTTGGAACATGATGGGAACAGATGTGGTTCTATGTATTGCATGTCATCCCACTATGAACATTATTGCATCGGGGTCTATCGATAAGGATAAGTCGGTCAAACTATGGTTCGATCGTTCTGCACCTCAACCTTTGCCATCGGCCTGATATATCACTTTTATTCTTTCTATGTCTTCGTCGTGGTCTTGCATATTTGGTATCTTTTTCGGATTGTATTCCCATTGTCATGTCCTTGCCTAATTAAATAGGAATATCAATCTATCTGTTTGAACTAACATGTTCTTGTGGTGGTGTCATGATTCGATTTTCATGATCTCCTCTTTCGCATTTCGAGACAGCCTATCTACGTCCAGCGATGAATTGCCTATGCACATTGAATGATTAGAATGAGCAAATAATTACGGGGCGCTACAGTCTATGGTCCTACCTTGCTGTTGACGTCGCAGTAAGGTTTCCAGATCATACTGAATAGCTGCACGCTGTGCCTTTAAGATAGTTCCTGTTCCGAAACATAGCTTAGTGAGTGACCTGGTTTGTCATGATCCAATTATCTCATGTCTCAGCATACCTCCTATGTGCCTCACTGTGATGTAGCAAGGTGAACCATTGATCTCCTTTATGAAGAAGAGACTGACAAGTAGCATTTGGTGATAGTCTCGCGACACTCGGAGTATGCCTATGTTGGTATGATTGGAAAAGTATTTAACTAGGAGTCAATTGAATTAGTAACTTGGGTTAACGAAATAGAATGATGAAGAAAACAGCAACTACCGTTTAACGAGCTTTGCACGCAACCTAGGCCGTATTCCCCATAGTTTGCAGCAATGGCGTCTTTCAACGTGTTATGTAACATTCCAGCTGTTATTGAATTAATGTGGTGATTCTCATATTCTTCTCCGGACTTGCTGGTCACCGGTCCGCCCAGAATCTCAATGAGCACCCAGCGATTCTTGAATCGAACCATGGTTTTGTGAAAAAGACTAGGTGCCAAAGTCAAGTCGAAAACGAGAAATCAATTTGCGGCAGTCACAATGAAGGAAACACGTCCATTCCAAAATTTTTTGGAATGGCAGGACTTGGACTACGGTAGTCGAGGGAGGCAAGCGGAATAGTTGCATTGAATGTTACTTACAAGCCATTCTTTATAGCGTTCTTTGGAATCATTCTACTGCTTGGATTCCTATGATTAAAAAAAAGCATAACAAGCACGAAATCGGACGGTCTCATCATCATTTAGAAAAGAGACTCCAAATAGTCTATGACATTCATTTAATGCTACTTTCTAATCTGCTTTGTTCAAATAAAGCATTCTATAGATGAGGAAACTAGATGTACCGTCTACGAAAGATATCAGAAAGGCTGTGATCATGAATAAAATGCCAGCAACGGTGAATGGTATCTGTGACACATTGTCCGCCGAGACATAAATGTAATGGTAATAGGTTCCAAACATGCCAGATGCAAAAATTGATAAAAGACAGACAAGTGCGCCTTGATGCTGGTTCTGCTTGTACATATACAAGCCTACGAGAGGGAGAATCATAACGTCAATGCCGACAAAAGCCACTTGCATAGCATTCAGGCCAACGCCTGCCAAGAGATGAGTCACGCCGTGAACGCTGTTGGCTGCCAAGTGAGCGTAAACCAAGGTAGAAAGATTGTTGAGATTTGCAGACATGCTAAGGTATCAGTAGAGCTGAGTGACGAGATATACGATGTATATGTTGGGTACCAAGAAGGCTAAAAGAATGGTAGCAGAAATGATGTGATGAAAAGTTTCCATGGGAGAAGAGAGTTCTGTCAAGTCTTCCGAGACTGATTTATTTCAAGCACAGGAGTTGGGCGATTGGTGGTCACATTCGACTGTGCTGTCAAATAATTTTACACGTAGTGTTTCAAAAAGGCTGATCGCCATAGTATTCAGTGGCAGCAAGTAGTAACAGCGGCCTTTGTTAGTTCTACTGTTCAGTCTGAATTATCACACGCTTACCCCGCGCTCCTTACATGTCCAAGGTTGATGTCGGTAAGGTGGATTGTCAACAACAAATACATGCTTGGTGGCTATTTGGAAGAGGTTACATGAGAGTGTGTACTTTCAGACCCAAAGCATAACCAGAAAATTTCGGTGGGCTTCGAAATTTTTTAATTTTGCGCGCTGTCCTTTCCACGACTGTTCGCGTTTTGAGCATGGTGATTTTCAAGGAGACTACTGTTCCAATCGAACACCTGGAGTTTCATGCCCAGAATCCTTCTGTGATTCATATACCAAATTCGAATCATGCCTCGACAAACGACCTGCGCGGATCGCATTTACTGCATCAGCATGCTAGCTTGAAACCAATGACCCTTGGATCTGCCAATGCTCATATTTTGCTGCAAATTGCAGAGGATGGCAAGACCCTTAAGTTGCAAATTCTGCCTCTTGGCAAGCATTCTGGATTGACACTAGGCGCCTATAGTGCTCGGCCGTCATCCAAGGCCCTTCATCTAGTATTTTCCAGTTACATCATCCCGGATGTCTTTATACAGCAAGATACGTCAAATCAAACGTTGGTATGCTGGGTGTTGACCAGCAACGAAGACTTGCATCGCTTTCAACTACCAGCCATCGATCAATTGCATCTATTCTCTCCACTACCCAGCAACCACTCAGTCCAGCATTTGACTTCCTTGAGCGGAAGGTCGCCCATGTCACTAAAGCCAGTCAATTCCAACGCTATCGCAGTGGCATGTCAGGATGGTGCTATTGTTCATGTTTCTATGCAAACTCCAAATAGAATAATCGGTCACACTGTTGACCCACATCTTCGTAAGTCATCGAGCCCATCTCTATTTTCCGGAAGACCATGCTAACGGCGTCATTTTAGGTGAACTTCAAGAAACCGTCTTGAATAAATCGTCATCTGGAAAGCGTTCTTCATCTATCTTCGATAATTTGAAACATTTAGTTGGACAAGGCGACGTGCATCCACCGAGCTCAACACAAAATGAAGAAGCATCTCCACAAGTCGTGCATTCTATATCACATGCTGTCAACGGCGACTGGATTATTGTTTTGTTGCAAAACGGAAAGCTCCAAATGCTTCCTACCCAGCCCGCTTATGACCGTAAACCGCTCAACATTGATTGGCAGGATGCCTTGAGCGAAAACGAATCAACGTTGCTTGAACGGAGTCGTTGTTTTATGCACAGCCATGCCATTGACGACAACCGATTCCAGATTTTGGTATTGATGATAACAAAAGACGCTCCTATTATCTACAGCTTTACTGTCTCACTTGCTGTTCGACAGCTAGTATGGGAGAGCGGCTGGACCAAGAAAATTACGACTGGCACCGATGGAGAGATTGTTGGTTTTATGAGCCAGAAGGAATCTATCAATGGCAGCGATCAAACAGCTTTATGGGTGTTATGGAATGCAGACAGCGAGGCTGAGATTAACTACTGTCTGGTAGATACAGCAAATGTCAACAGCGGACGATGGCGAAGGGTAGATGTCCAATTCGACAGAACCTTGCCAAACGAGATCATTGTTCAGCAGTTTGTTCAAAGTGCAGCTCTCGAGACCTCCATGCCACATGCACGCGCTCTCTTTTCCCACATGCGACTTTCCGCCTCTGCAACCAAGGCTGCTTTCAAGGAAATCGATAACGGTGCTTCATCGGACTCCATGCTGTTGGATACTGGCAGTGAAGATGTATTGACCAACGTTGGTGAATTTATTAGCCGGAAATTCCGCGACAGTCCTACATCAGACGACACCAAGAGAGAGTGGAGAAGGTTTATAGATCTATGCATCCATTGGGAAGCCAAGTTACATGTCCCTGTCAGCTTGCAGACGGCGGGACCAAGCGATAAAACACCTATTGTGCTCAAAAATGGAAGCATTTCCATACTGCGAAGAAGCGACGATCTGGAGATCCTCCAATGTTACAGCAATCAGCGTGATGGTCAACTTGTTGTCTCTACCGTCGAGCTTGAACAGGGCGAGCTACAGCACCCACAAATGGCAGATGTCATCGCACGGACGTCTGTGTTGAAGGTGTTGGACTCGGTGGCTCATTTGATCCAATCGTTTCCTCCGCTAGCCATGCAACAAGTAGATGATGTGTTCCTGGATATATTGAAGAAACCCATCAGAGACACTATAGACACATTTGCTCAGGAGCTGTATCAAGTAGCTTTGCAACCAACCCTCTCCACAATAGAAGATGGCGATATGCAGGTTTCTCAATTCCTTGCAGAATGGAAAGAATGCCCAAATGCATCTGAAGCCGTCAATTGGCTCTTGGAACAATTTGCTGTGACCGAGGCGGATAGCATGATGGAACAAGACGATGATCTGACTTCACGACCAAGCAACTTTGTGGACCAGTTGATCATCTCCACCTTCAAAGAAATCATTTCTTCTCGCTACGAACTTGCTCGCAATATCATGATCGCACTTGTTTTAATTTTCGCTGCCAACAAGTCAGAAACTCACCTTACCAATGGTTCCAACTTGCTAGCCTATTCCGTTGCAACCGCTACGTCTCCTGCGTTGATGCAATGGACAATCGTACACTCGTCGTTGTCTGATGAAAACACGACACCCGCCTCATCCGCTTTATTGCAGAAAGAGTCCCGGCCCAACAACCTTTTGCGTCTGCTTGTTGAAATGTACTCTCAAGTTAAGGTCGATCAAACCTCCACCCTCGCCGATCTTGCCACCAATGGCGGATATAATCTGATTCAAAGTCTTGGAATCTTTAAGCGAAGCACTCAAGTCATGACAACAATAGACATGGTTCGTTTTGCAAATATGCTGGAGGTGTATGGATACACCAACACGGCATTTGGATTTGCCTCGATGCTGAATGCTGGTCCAGGTGTCTTTTACATCATGGGCAAATGTACTATCAAGAACAACAAGATTTCAGAATCTGTAGAATACTTTGAACGTGCTGCAGCGGGAATGGGTAAGATATTGTGTTTATGAACAATCGTTTCGAATTGCTGGACTAATGCATCATTTATGCTTTAGTTGGCTCTGTATCGAGTGATGATGAGTCTTATCTGCCTCAACTGCTACCAAGTGAGGTTGTGCATGATGGACTTTGGCATTATTATCACCACGTAGCAGAAATGTTTTCCTCTCGTAACCTTGTTGAGCAAGCTGTCCATTTTGAATCTTTAGCACTTCAATCCCTAGACTCGAAAACTCAGGTATGGTATTCGCATTCATGATAGCATAAGATAATTTCGATGTTTCTTTTTTTGCTGATCGGCTTATTCCACTAACAGATGGCGTCTACCACTGTCTTGCTGCAACGAAATCTATTCCAGCATAAACTTGAACTTGGGGCATTTGAAGAAGCCTATTCACTGCTGATGACTACTTCGGATGATCAAGGGTAAGTCCATACATCTAGTGCACATACGACATTTCCTTTCCTCGTCCAACGAAAACGCTAACTTCCATTCCCCCCCATAGCAAATCGGAGCAGGCTAGACAATTAGTGTTTGTGTTATGTCAGAAAAAAGAAGACAAGCTGCTGTGCAAGCTTGGGTTTGACAACTTCCAGACAGAAGTGAAAAACTCCTTGACAAAGCTAGCTGAAATTTCTGACATTGAGGAAATGCGTCGGTATTGGAAGCTGCTCTATTCTTATGCAGTTTTTCGTCGAGACTTTTCTACAGGTACTTCACATTCAATCTATGTGATATTCCTTCATCGCCTTTGTACTAACTACCTCGTTTCTTTCTTTCATCAGGTGCATTTGCCATGTACATGTATGCCAAGCGCCTGGATTTCAGCTTAATCGACAGAGACACATTGGTTGAGCAAGTTCGTGGTTACCTTGTTGCTAAAAACACCTTAGCACTCGTGTCAAGTATTGATGCCCATATATCCGTTACTATTCCAAATTCGTTGAATAATGCGCAAAGTACGTTCTACCCTTTCATGATCAATTTAAGCATCCCTTTTTATTTATGCTCTTTTGACTATGCAGCTCCAAAGGTCATTTCAGTTCGGGTTGGAGACATTGACAAAGAGTTGATCATTGCCAAGGCTCGACTTGCGGCTAGCGAGGCCAGCATGGGGTCAGACACCCAACGTAAGTAGTCACTGTTGGCCAAAATAACACTGTATGATCACGTAGTAACCAATTCAACATAGCGATACAAATAACGGATGCTTTTGCGACGTACATTGCGGAGAAGAAGTGGGATGACGCATTTTATGTTGCTCAACTGTTTTCTTTGGACACGAAACCTATCTTCGAAGCGATCATTACACACTGTATATATAACATGAAATCACATCATAATAGGTAAAGAAAGGGAACAGCGAATGGGAGTGAAAGCAGAGGAACCTACTAAACATACCACGCATTTTTCAGAGAAGCAGCTTGGCAACCATTGAAGGAGTATTTGGAAACAATGCCTCAGGATCAAAATTACAAGTACTATGACTTTTGTCTGGTGAAGATATTGGACTATGCTGGTACCGATCTTCCATGGTGGATGGTACAGCGGTATGAGGTGAGAAGAGATGTGATATAGATGCCATTTGGTTCTAAAGGCTTTCACTGACCAAAAAACATTATAGAAATATGACGCTGAGGCTCTGATCCGCTCATACCTTCGATATGGTGACTGCGAGCGAGCAACGACATTGATGATACGACGAATCAACAAGGTATGTCTTATCGGTTCCTGAGCCATCGATCATACAGTCATTTCTAAACGTTTTGACGTTTATTGTAGCAAAACGACCACATTCAAGTGTCACCCGCGACATCCAGCCGATGGATGCCATATACTCTGATCGACAGCATATTGAAAGATCTCCAGACGGATATTCAGAATGTCACTGACGATGCAAAGCGACGTCGCATGCAACGGCTTCAAGTACAACTTGAGGGAGCTTTGAACACATACTTTGAAACGATACGTAGAGAAACTCATATGCTAGTCAATAAGCCTTCAGTCGAACGAGCGAAGCGCCTACGAGTCTAGCTATCAATACAAAAATCATGACTTGCTTAAATAAAATAAAATAAAAAAGTCCCCCCAGAGCTTTAACATTTCCAAGCTGAATCACACCGTTCAACATGGCAGGAACTCCATCATTAAAAATTAAGCTACGATTGAATGGCCCAGTGAGTAAGCCACCAACTGAAGCGGCTTCTCCAGCGATCTCCACACCCGAAGTGAAGCCTTCACCAACAGCATCCAATATATCCTCCAGCAGCAAGCGAGAAGCGTCGGAACCTGCACAGCAATCCACCCCAAAGCGACCGAGAGGTGGTCCTGGATCGAGATCAAGGAAGGCCAATGACACAGCCGCTTCTACACCTCAAGCAAAGGCTACCACGGATTCAGCGTAAGTTGCCGTTTCTCCCATGAACCGTACCAACCAAGCTAACCTCATGCCTTTAACCCTTTTTATCTGCCAGTCATATAGGTGTGGATACAGACGATGGTAACGTATTAAACCCTGGCATAGAGTGAACCCAGATGATATGGACTAACCATGACATCTACCCACCATGTAGCTAAAAGCGAGGTTAGAACAAGTCGAGCGGGTACTCCATCTAGACAGGACTCTTTAGCAGCGCAGTTTGCTGCCATTAAGGATCAGAAACCACGCAAATGGGAAAGACAAAAGATCGTTTTCACTAATCTTGAAGGTGGCACCGTTGAAATATGTTCATGGTCTACAGGTGCGTCTTTTATCAATTGATACCATGCCATCGTTCGCCATTTTTTTTGAACCTTGGGTATTTTTCTCTCCAGATTCCGCCATGCAGATGAATACCACAAAAACCGAACCCACAACTGCAGCGGAAATTGATGCTCTCTTCTCAGCGACCGTCAATGAACGAGACTTTAGACCCTTCTTATGCACACAGCCTGGATGCAACAAATCATTCACATCTTTCGACCAACTTCAGACCCACGAAACCAATATGCACGGCACAAAGAACATGATCTGCGGCATCGATGGATGCACTAAAGGATTTGCAACGTCAGGCCAACTGACCAAGCATCGAAAGATGGTGCATTACCGAACGTCGGCTAAGAAGAAAGCAGCCACCATGGCAGCCAAAGCAGCGCAAAAAGAAAAAGAGGACAGTTTGGATATAGAAAACGGAGGAGAAGCTGCCTGAGCTCTACACGTCAAGCAAGCAGGTTTATTTGTACATTTTGGTTTGAACAGCCTTCATTCCCTTCTTTTTTTCTTTTATTCCTTCCACTTAATCTTTCCGTCGCTTCTTGTAGTGGTCGGCACTGAATATACTGTCATTACCTTCATGTGCAAGCCGTTTCTTCCGCTCTTCATCGTGAGCCCTTCTGTTTCTTTTCAACATTTGTCAATATATACTGCCTCACCTATATGAACACCGTATAGTTTTTTAAAAACTTACTTCTCCTTCTCCGATATTTGATTGCGGATTTCGGGATACGTTGGCAATAGGGAAGGATCTAACGGACGTGGAGATTCTATGAAGTAGGGGTGTCGCAGTGCCTGTTTCACGTTCAAACGCGCCTTGGGATTGTACGTTAAAAGACCCGACAATAGACTTAATGTGTGTTCTGTTGCTCGTGGAAATTCCAATTTGAGGTTGTTAAAGCTAGAAAGGAGAGGTGTTTTAACTATGAGGGATAACAATTTTGCTTTGCTCTTCATCAAAACCCCTACGTACTCTTGCTTTGGTATATTCAATGATTTGGCAAAGGGGAGCTTCGAGTAGCCTGGCCAGATGGCATCGCTGGGGGAGCCTATCAGATTGACAATCAACTCAATCTCCTTTTGCTCTGTGTTGCCAGGCAGCAAAGGCTTGTGCTTCATGAGTTCGCCAAATATGCATCCAACCGACCTGTAGCCTACTGATGAGAAAACGACACATGAACTTGTGGGAAAAGGATGCACGATTGGCTTACCACATATCCACGGCCGTAGTGTAGTGGGCATCTCCATATAACAGCTCTGGTGCACGGTACCATAGCGTAACGACTTTTGGCGTCATGGGTTTACTAGGTAGACTCAAGGTCCTCGCCAGTCCAAAATCAGCTGCAAAAAAACAATCAGATCGACGCCGTGTGTCTGTGTAAGAAAACTCGAACTTACCAATCTTCAGTATCCCCTCGTGTGTTAATAATAGGTTAGACAACTTCAAGTCTCTGTGTTGACAATGTATGTAAGCATGCGAGGAAGGTGAAATGGGCAATTGCACACTGCTTTCTTACCTGTGTATGATATAGTTTTTGTGACAATAATTAAGGCCTTCAAGAAGCTGAAGCATCAAGCATTTGACTAGACACGTTCAAGAGTCAGTGTTACCAACATCGATATCATATCGCATCCAGGCCATACCAACGTACCTTCTGATGGTGTATATGGTGTTGGCACAGCATCCATTAAAGTTCCCATGTCCTATAGCCACTGTTACTTTTCACTCTTTGACCTATTAGCCATCTTGGAGGGACAACTCACCTGTTCACAGTACTCCATGACCAAAAAGATGGATTCCAACTGCGGCCCTACTGCTACATCCGTGACATTGACAATATTTCGATTTCGCATGCGCTTCAGGATCATAATTTCTCTCAGACTCGACAGAGGCAAGCCGTCGGTTTCGCCTTCCATCCGTATTCGTTTGAGTGCGCAGATTCTTCCAGTCTTGGTATCGTTCACTCGACTGTAAATTGATGAGAAGACACCATGGGAAAAAAATGGATAAGTATCTACTGCTTCTATTCACTTCGCTTGCTCCAAACACCACCACCATGCCCACACTACTTACTACACAACTCCGTAAGTGCCTTCGCCCACTCTATTGAGTTTCTTAAAGTCGTCAACATCACGGCAATCTCCGTAGAATGGAGTCTTCATATCATAGCTGAGCCTTCGTCCACTGACTGACTCCAACACCATTTTGTCTTGGCTGTCATCCTGGGGATCTTTCTCTGCTTTGTTCATTTCCGGTGGCAGCCCTGAAACGGTTGGGCAATGGGAGGACATACAGTGACTGAGGAAATAGCAGTCACTTGGACATTTTTTTTCTTTTTTGCCTTTTTGCTGAACCGACTTTTAGAACTTTTCAGTACCGATCTCGACATGGCACCAGCAGCTAAGAGCCCCAAGCGCAAGCAGGTGACTGATAACGACAATGAGCGCCCATCAAAGAAAGCTCATAAGAAAGTCGAAGAGGTTGTAGAGGAAGAGGAGCAGTATGAAGATACCGAAATGGGTGAAGAAGAATACGAAGAAGAAGAAGCTGTAGAAGAAGAAGAAGGCGAGGATGACGGAAAGCCAAAGCAGAGTAAGTCAAAAACCCTTGTTCATCAGAATGGATGCTGGTTACTGACTGTCATATACAGGTTCCCGCGAAGCACATGAAAAGCAAAAGGTTCTTCGACAAGAGCGAAAATCAAACAAGCCTGGATACGAAGTGATTACAGACGCAAAGAAGATTTGGGAAAAGCTTCGTCGAGGTGACTGTGATCGTGATGAGAGAATCAAGTTGATGAAAGATATCATGGAGCTGATTGAAGGCCGTGTTAGCGATGTAAGTGATCCAATGAATTACAGTAGCCGAAAAATCGATTGGGAATTTTTTTTTTTTTTTCTTTTCTGACTGATGAAATTGCTTTTGCTTTACAGCTTATTTTCAAGCACGATGCTTCCAGAGTGATCCAAACTTGTCTTAAATTCGGTAACTCTGCACAGCGAAATATCATTGCTGGTGAACTGACTGGTCATTACTTGGTTCTTTCCAAGTCCATGTACGGTAAATTCATTGTTACCAAGGTTTTGGAATACTGGTAAGTAGTGGATCTACGTAACGTGTGTGATACGTTTTTTTCTAAAGATCTATTTCACTCTAGCCACAAGTACCGAGACACCATCTTGTCAGAGCTTAAGAACAACATTCGCAAATTGATTCGACACAAAGAAGCTTCAACTGTCATAGAAACCTTCTACGGTCAACATGCCAACGCTCCACAACGTAAGGCATTATTAGCAGAGTTCTATGGTCCTGAGTTCACTCTGTTTGCCAAGAAGTCCAAAGACGCTGAAATTCATACCATCGACGAACTTTTGGAGAAGCATCCCGAGAAGAAGGACGGTGTGTTGAGATACATGGCTGAAACCCTTGGTGGTTGTACCGATAAGGGAACTGTTGGAAACAGCATCATTCACAAGGCATTGTTTGAATATTTCTCTCGAGCGGACGAAAAGGGCATCCAGGTACTTATTCTATCTCTTTGAACCTGGCATGGTGATGACAGCAGAGATGGCATGTTTTTGTTGTTTCGTCAAGCTGGAGATCACTTTGAATGTATTTCTCCAGGTTCACAGGTTACTGATACACTGCCTTTCTTATCATTTTTTTTATACAGAATATGATGGAGCAGCTCAAGGATCAACTTGCTGAGATCGTACACACAAAGGAAGGTTCACAAGTCGCTATGCTTTGCATTGCACATGCTTCACCCAAGGTAAAGTCTTTGCCACGAAGATACCCTATGAAACATCATAAAACACAAGCTAATCTTCCCTTCGCAGGACCGTAAACATATCATCAAGGTCCTCAAGCCATTCCTCAACAAAATCGCAAAGGATGAATACGGTCATCTTGTCATTCTCACTTTGATGGATGTCGTTGACGATACTGTTCTTGTCAGCAAAGCTGTCTTGGGTGTAAGTTTTTATTTTATATGAGATAATGGCATGGATCGAACGATGTCTAACTTCATCAACAGGAATTATCCAAATCCATGACCGAGCTTCTCCAAGATAAATTCTCTCGCCGTATCTATTTGTATTTACTTGTTGGACGCAATACGAAATATTTCCACCCTTCTACCATCCAGCTCATCTCTGCTAACGACGACGTTCGAAGCAAGACGAGGTATGACTTGTGTATTTATGTGACTTACATGATGAGAATGAAGTACTAACTACCTCGCCAACAGTAAGAAGGATCCTGAAGTCAGAGCAAAGGAGTTGTTGACTGCTACCTCATCCTCCATGATCGACCAAGTGACTGAACACACTGGTGAGCTTATGCGTGAGAAGATGTCCAGCCAAGTTGTTCGCGAAATCATGCTTCATGCCCTTGGCGACAAGACCGCTGCTGTCGATGCCATTCTCAAGCTTTGCGATGAAAACATTGAAAAAGAGAATCATATTATCGAGCACCGATTTGCCAACCGTGCCATCAAGGCCCTCATCAAGGCTGATTCTGCTGAAGCTTCCGATGACCGAGGTAAGCCAGCCACATAATGAACGTTAATATTTATCCATGTTCTAAACTATTCTTTAGCTGTTGAGCCTCTAGGATTTGCTCCTAAATTGTTTGATACCATCCAAGACAATCTCGTTCACTTTGCTACTTCCCAAGGAGGCAGTTTTGTTATTCTCTCCCTCGCTGAAGAACCCTCAACACAGAAGAAGACCCTTGCGGCACTCAAGTCACATAAGAAGGAACTTAAGGCTGCCGCACAAGCAGCGGGCGAAGAGGGAAGCAAAGGCAACCTAGGAGCCAAGATGCTCTTAGATCTTCTCGACAAATAGATAGAGAAAGAATCACACACTAACAACCTCTCCTGTATCAAAAGCACTATCATTCGAAAAAAACATCCAACAAAAAAGAAATTTTTCATTTTCATAGTCATCGTATAACACTTTATGTTTTGGTTTTATTCTATACATGTTATGATGCTCTCCCGCATGGTTAATTTGAAGTTTGTCTATAATACACACTTGTACGTTGAAAAAAATGCCATATTTCTACACCCCTTGTTCCATCTTTCCAAGCTGCAAATCAGCAAAGTCGTTGGCTAACGCTTTTGAGCTGCTTGTCGTGTGCATCACATACAACACAACACAGCTTGCTATACTAAAGATGAGAAAAATGATATCTGACCACTGCAAGAAATAATCAAACTCGATATGGCCAAGGGATTTCGATATCAATTGCCTGTGAGAACATGCGGATCGTTAGCAGAGGAATATGCAGGGCACGATTTGCCTGCGTTCTGTGAAACACACTCACCTGTATTCCTGAGGCAATGTCACTTGCATCATGACGACAGAGCTCACCAAGTAAGTGGAAAGGATGAAAGCAACCAGAGCAAGTGCTGTGGATGGGGATATCTCGGCTTGTTGAGAATATTTTCTTGACAGCTACACAATGATGGTGTCAGTACCAGGTAATAGCATCTGAATCAAATCCATACCGTACCTTCAACATAAGGGTCAAGAATCCGCGAACGGATCCCAAAACAATCAAGCCGATGAAAAGATAGCTCAACTGTTGCGACCAATATTGTAGATCAATTTTACTTTCATCACCCACGTTCCAGAGCAACAGGGATAAAAAGGTCGAGACAGGATCGCCACGACCCAATCGATTCGAGACGACGTTCAGAGTGACCTAGAAAAACGCTAGGTAAATATCACCATGGGTCAAGCTCACGTTCAAAGTAGAACTTACGCTTATAAGCTTGTACACGCAATAAACCGAGAAGAAGGTGCCTAGTATATTGATACATTTACCGCGCAGAGTTCTTGATGCCTTTGTACGTTGCTGTTGGACCGAAACAGTAAGTTTCTAAATATAGAACCGGTTGCTTTCCACCACCACTTACCAATTCGTATTCCAAATCATCCACATCGACCAACATTGACCTCGCTAGCTGTTGCAACATATCGATTTCATCCACAAGCTTTGCCCGGTCTACATCAGAAAAAAAAAGCCCTGGTTTTAATCCAACGACCCATAGTCAAAATGGCACATCTTATTTAGTTTAAGACATACCTTTGGCACTGGCACTTTGTGGATTTCGCCCAAAGATGCGGTTGACAATATGCCGTTGACTCTATAAATAAATTGTTGTTAGCGACAAGGCGCTATCTTTTGAAGACTCTCGTCAGAAAACCGCTTACTGTGTCATGGGCCGATGAAGCAGATCCATCCTCAGTATTCTTCAATTGCTGCCGTTTGGTTTGAATGAAATCCAGTGTCTGCTCGTATGCCTTTTTGGCATATTCCACCTCCGTCTCGGTAACCTTCCTAAATGATTCTCAGTTTTAGAGGACCGATGTCATTTCATTATCGGCGGCTAATCAAAGGTAATGACGCTTACTTGGCAAAATACGATAATGACGAGTAGGGCGTATAGACAACACCAAATCCTGATAACGCTGACATGACCGTAACGCCAATAACACAGACTCTGTAGACTGCAAACTCGATCACACTGTAACCTATGGCAAACCCGTTCGCCTTAATGCCATACAAGGAAACACAGCACACTTGGTGTAAATAGCGTACCTTCCGATGTCTGTTGCGACCTATTTGCAATATGTGAAAAAAGGTACAGGTAAAGCCCAGTGACCATAAGGGACAGGTAAACGGAGGTTCGGCTGCTTAACCCTATAATATGAATGTTTAGACGGTGCGTGCCTAGCTTAGCATCTCAAACACGGTCACCACCGTACCTTTCCCTTGTATAAACGTATATGAAAAGCCAAAAGGAATGATAAGCGTAATCAGAACTAGTATCAGCTGCAGATTCCAATTCCAGAAGCCCCAGGAGGATCTACATCCCATTGTATGTTAGTACCAGGCGGGTCCAACAAAAAGGGCATGCGTTTACAGTGACCTGAATAACGAGGAACAAAGTCACCAAAGAGCCCACATGGACCACACACTTACTTTTCATCGAGAATCCCGGCAATTCCAAAGACAACAAGGACAAAAAGTATACATGAGCTGGAAACAGCGGTGGAGAAGATAAGTTGCAATGGCCAGTGTTTAGATTGGTAGGCCACAAGACTCGGAGGTTTATAGTGAGGAAGGAATAGAGGTGGTAGAATAGACCAGCTGATTAAGAAGAAGAATGCTTGAAATAATAGTACAATGATGGAATCCCATAGCGATGCCATAGGTGGAGGGATTCAAGGAGGAAGGCAAAACGCACGGTGCACTCAAAACTAAATTTATAAATTTTTACAGCCCGTTGTCCCGCCGCCATTCCACGTACTCGTCAAACAATACTGGCCCTTTTGTTTTGAAAGGCCAATATTAGTAATGAACAGCTTTGACACCATCCTGACCAACCTTGACTTACATGAAGAAAGCGGATCAAAGTTCGATAGGTCTACAGATATAACTTTACAGAAGTCTAGGAAACTCGTCCATTGATCTACGGGACAAACCAGTTAGTATAATGAGAGGCCGTGGTCGTTTTTGCTCGCTTTCTTTCTTTACCTTTATTGACGACCTTTATCGGCTCTTGTTTCTATACAGCGCAAAAGTTTAATATGAGTCGTGACTTGGGCAAACCTACTACGAACATGCAAAACAAACACTTACCCGGATAAAGTCAATGAAAAGAGGAACATGCGCATACCGATCCTTTAACACAATTTCCCATAGAGCAAGAGCCACCTGCAACATCCAAACCACGTCAGAACTTCCGTCTCGGCCCTAGTTTTGCCTGTTTTCAGCTTACCTCGACATCCATACTCTTTTGCGTTTTTGTTTTGGCGAACGGGAAAACAAAGCTATAGAAATCTTTAAACTGCCTCTCATCTTGAAGTGATTCCTCCATGTCGAATATCTTTGCCTTTAGATCTTCGTTATTTGTCACACTGTTGGCCAATTTAGCTGCTGTAAATGAGAAAGACACGGGCCCCAAAAAAATATACCGTACTTTAAATTCCGCATGCCGTCCATCCATTCATCCTTTGTAAAGTAGCCTGAATAGCGTATTAGACAATGCTTGCAAACACCCCCATTGAAGTAGCAACAACTCACCCATCGAAGTGGCATTGAGCTTCCAAGAAATCACAATCGGTTGAATCTAATGAGGCAGACACTGTATAAGTAATCCTTCACTTGCCGTAATAACAAAAATTCATTTCACACATACTCCTTCCAACGATACATTCAAATCATCAAAAAAGCGATTCGCTCCTTCTGGAGAAATCACATCTTCATCCTCATCTTTGTACGTATTAAACCATGCCTCAAGAGCTCTCTTGTTGGCAGAGGTATTCTATTGTGCAGGAAATCAGCATGGGTTAAGTAGGCAGCAGAATTCCAATTTATCGAGTAATACCGTTTGCAAGCTGGAAGATCTATTGAGAACAAAGGTGAGAAAGCATAAGAATGTGGGGAATGGTGGGTTGCGGCCCATGTTCAGGGTTTGGGACATTGTACATACTGGGAAACGACTCCATTGGTGGGCTTTTTAGTCCGAGGTCGACTGGCGCGCGACTTCTTGGCTGGCTGATCTGCCGATTTTGTTGTCGATTTCCGCTTGGGAGGCATGAGAAGGTGCAAACCAGTGGTGGAGGTGGAGATTTTTTTTTACCTTACCCCGTTTTGACAGTCCTTTTGCGAAGTTTCTCGACACCGCCAAGGTAGTATTGGAATTCCGGCATTCTTCCAACTCACCTCGTCATGCGGAATCCAGCGTGGAAGGCTCTTCTCCTCAACGAACTAGCCAAGAATATTAAGGAAGCGCGAGACGCTGCCTATGTGTCGCTAGCCACCATTCGCCCAGACGGCTCGCCGGCCAACCGTACTGTTGCCTTTCGAGGCTTTGTCGCGCAGGACCACGCTGATGAGACAGGCTGGGAGAGTGACCTTCTTTTATTCACTTGCGACAAACGAACAGAAAAGATGAAGGAAATACGACATGACCCTCGCGTGGAAGTTTCATGGTGGATGTCTTCTACCGGAGAACAATTTCGTATCCGCGGTCGCATGCACCTTATTGAACAAGGCAACGAAGACCTCCTGAAAGATCATATTTATCGAAAAGAAGATACCTCAGTCTCTAGTCATGCTAGTGCTGCTACCACGTCGTTCCTTGCCCGGCTAAAACATCTAAGTAATGTCTTGGGCAACGACCAATTCTCTTGGGAGGCGGAGAGGCTGCGTCACTGGCACAAGATTTCCGACGACTTGCGAGCTACTTTTACTTGGCCCCATCCAGGACTCCCTTACGATGAAAATGGGACATTTTTGAAATCACTTCCCATCGAACAGACCGAGAAAGATGGTTGGTTCAAACATGGTGATAAACAAAAGCAAACACTCCTGGAAGAAGGTTACAGCAACTTTATCTTGCTGGCATTAGAAGTGGATAGTATAGACCACATAGAACTTTATAGCATGCCATGTAAACGACGTGTCTACCATAAGCACGATGACACTTGGGCAGAGGAAGCTCTTAACCCATGAGTCAGCATAGCATGGCATGGGCTTTGTGAGCTCACGTGTCCCCCTCACCTTTTTTTTTTTAAAAAGCCTGTCTGTTGCCAAAAAATTTGGGACTTTTTATAAAATTTCCTGTGAAGGGCTTCATCTAACCTAATTTACCTTCCATCTTGGCCGTTCAATGTCGGATTCCGACAATGCATCGCATCCACCCGTGCCTTCCGTCAATGTGGAAGGCACTGACGCGGATACTCAAGACGATCAGAGTGATGTCAATGCTGCAAGTCAGACAGAATCGATTGACAAGACACCAAGACCGCGCCTCAGACGAAGTTATTCTAAAGGTCTGAACACTCCTTCCGACGGACGAAAGTTTCATACCATTCATAGCTCAGATGGAGCCAAATTCTTCAATTTGGAGAACCAGTTGAGAGAGCTTCAAGGCTCCAATAAAGGGGATGGCTACCCTCATCCAGGCTCTGAAAGACAGCTTACAGTGGAAACGGCTATCTACAGAGATCAACCCATGTTTACCGACTCACGACGACCACTGCTGGTAAGGCGTCTTATGTACGTTTTAGGAGAATGTGGAGTCAAATTAACGTGTGGAGATATTTCCGTTCAGCCCTCTGAAATGCGGAGTGTCCGCTCTGGTACTGAATCAACTCGGTCAACGAAGCGAAAGAAGCGACCAGGCATCAATACCGCTGTCACACCGGCACAAATCTTTGCTCAAAATTTAAGCGATGCTGTGCTAGACGCTGACGGTAATGCTTTTTTTTTTTTAAGAAATTGACACCTAGCTAGCGTACTATGATTAAACGTTCTTTCCATGCTGTTTAGATTCCGATGAACATGAGTCGTTCGTATACCGTGACAAAACAATATCATCTACCAAATCCTTCAATCCCAACTTAACATGGTCATCGTTTGAAGCAACCAGCAACGACCCATTTCAACCGCCCTCGGTGAAAGGCAGTAGTAACTATGTTTTTGCCCGCGCTAGCGATAGCGACTTGTTCCGGGAGCAAAAATTGCGAGACGACCATGAGTCGCACCGTCCGGCATTACGCTCTTCTGTATCGGACTTGCCATATCACTTTGGCCGGCAACGAAACTTTGGGCAATCCGAGTGGTATCCCAGTGACGAAGAGACGGCTCCTCTCATACGGAATTCCTATTCAAGAAAACGAAAGCAAGCCGATAACAACACTAGGTACAGCAGGCCTGAACATGACTAAATAATTTGGATGCCTTTTGACCCTTTTTTTTTAAACTCCTATAGGCGAATGGCTATATCGATAGCATCGTTGTGTCTGATGATGGTGGCCTTTGCTATACTTCTTCTTGTGGTAGCTTCGCCACTCGATGATGTACAAGTGTCTAGTATCGGTAACGTTCTCAGTACACAAAAGGAGCTGATTTTCGATGTACACGTTCAAGCAGCGTAAGTGGTGGTGAAGTGCACAAAGGTCCAGCGCATGGCAACTCAATGTTCTTTTCACCCGCAGAAATCACAATTGGTGGACGATTAAAATGGTGCATGCCGATATCAGCATCTTTGCTTCTAGTCACTTTGTCCCACTCGGCTTGCAACCAACCAACGCCACCAACCATATAAATGGTAGGAAAAAAAATAACATAGGGAAAGTCTGATGAGGTAGCCAGCCGGCCTAACAAACAAAACCCTTTTTTGCCAGAACAAGTTGCGGATCCTGCTGAATTCCTTGGCTCCATATACCATTTCGATGAACCTCTCGTCTTTCAACCAGCTGGACTGTTTGAATCCAAAATCTCCATCTCTACCAGCCAAGTGCAAATCAAACAACCCGGCAACTCAGAAGATGATAATAGTGGCAACGAGCGATGGTAAGATAGTGGAATAAAAATAAATGTAAAATAGGAAAGTATCAAGAACTAACGCAACCGCGTACCTTCAGGTCCCGGCTAATTCGTTACCCTTATGAACTGACGGTAAGAGGCGTACTCAAGTATCGCATCTTCCCTTTTTTTTCTGTCTCGCGCGTTCACACCGCTCGGGTGTGTAATGTGTCCAGTGTGGATCCTGCTACCGGTAAGGTGACGGATGCTCCTCCCATTGACAAGGCCATATGTAAAACCACTTCGCCCAAACCAAAACCCACCAATGACACCACCACTTCTGTTTAACTTTTGCACACACACAAAAATAATATATCCAACATCCACTATGTAATCCCCTATACCTTCCCTCCCTTCTATGCTCTAGCCGTGCTGTGGGAACTCCCCT
Organism: Umbelopsis ramanniana AG; assembly: GCF_025399195.1. Taxonomy (NCBI): domain Eukaryota; kingdom Fungi; phylum Mucoromycota; class Umbelopsidomycetes; order Umbelopsidales; family Umbelopsidaceae; genus Umbelopsis; species Umbelopsis ramanniana. Next base: position 93,271 of record NW_026252142.1, read on the forward strand.
TCACCATAGATCCCCAAATTCATTATACCTTCTTCTCATATATATCACACCCGCTATGTATATTGCATTCTTTACACAGGAAAAAGGTCATCCAACTAAAGCAAACCATCATTCTATTATTCTATTTTTCTTTTTATTGGAGGGGGTCAAGTGTATGGAAAACGGTGTGTACAGCAAAAGCACAGGGAATGGGGGTAGTCTATGGCTTTTTGATGGTAGCGGCCTTTTGGCTGGCCTTGTTGAGGAGAGCAGTAGCGCCAAACAGAGCTGACGAGATCCAGACCTTGACGGTGATGGAACCGTTTCGGTTGGCGAAGGTGTGACGACCTACATCGATCAAACTCTTTGCCGTTGTGAACTTGAAGGTACCGAGAGACTTGCGGAGAATGCTACTTCGGCCGGCACCTCGTCGTCTACCCAAACGACCTGACACCTGGTACTTGACACCCTGAATGGCACTGGTCAATTGGCCGTTGGAAGCGTGTGGAATAAGGTTGTTCCAGTCCACGGCGGGCGGCATGTGGTGTGGCAACGGAGGCTTGACAATAGGAACTCCTCTCATGAATTTGCGAGTCAATACCGACCAGCTCGATCGTTGTGCGTTGATAGTCAAATATTTGGCGAGAATTTCTGCATTCAAATACGGGTAATGCAGGCGAACGAATCGAACGTCCACGTATTTCTGGGGATAAATCTGTTGAAGCATCTGCTCGAGAGGCTTGATCTCAAACTCGGACAAAGTAACAAGATTAGGGTCAGCGTAGTAGTACATTTGAACGGTGACTTTGGCGGTGGAATGCTTGAAATGCGGGGTGGATGTCAAGTGTTTTTGAAAGTAATGTTTGAGCGTGGTGCGTGCAGCTTGGTCCTTTTCCCATGTGAGGTTGTTTCGGTTGTTACGGGAGAAGCAGTACACGCTGGTTTCCCAGTCTTGCTTCTGCTTAAGTCCCAAAGCCTTGACACTTTTACTCATGGTGCGTTGGAAGTGAAAAATCCTAGATTTCGACCCTGTTCACAAAAATTTAGAGAGGAAGTAAACAGTAGTCACAAAGTGGCAGACAGAAACGGAGTTCCATATCTTGCCCTGGCTGGCTGCTAACCTCTCGTCAGGTCAGACTGGGTCGTCTACGCTTTCAAAGGAGTGTTCACTCCACGATATAACTGGCAAGACACTTTCCAAAGGACTATCCATTTCAAGATATAAACTGGAAACGCCATCATTGAATTTTTCCTTCCATTTTCCATCATTTCCCTTCAATTCATGACAAGTTACACACCTCTCCCTTAGACACACACACGCTCATATGAAATGTGCAAGAGTTTATTGTTGAATTATAGTGTAGTTGTGTTTACATAAATGCCAAGAAAAAATACATGAGGATGCCTAGTCTTGCTGAAGCACTCCATCCAGCGTTCCATTGTTGTTGGCTGGAGACAGACCCAGCGCACGGGCAACCACGCCGTAAACCTCGGTATTGAGGAATGGTTTGACTGGCTCACCGGTACTGTATTCACGATCAAACATCGGTCCTCTAGCAATGAAGATAGCTCTCATCTCTTCAGCCATGTTATCATATCCATGGATACCTTTGGGGTGATAATCCTTGGTGCCATCAAATTCCTTGTGGGTCACAAAGGACCATCCCACATCAGGGATGGCAACTATCGGTGCGATTCGTTGACTGTTTCGGTAGTGGAACTGGTCAGGGATGTCCTCCCTCAAGTAAACCTGAAAATGTGATTGAGGTGCGGACTTGTCTTTGGAGTTGTCCGGCTGTTTAGTGTAATTTAAAAATTGGGCATATATCTTGTCCACTGTGTCTTGGGGTGCATTCGCTTTCGGCCGGACAGCGAGCAGTGGCCAGACTTCACGTTCTTCAAGCTGTGCCAACAGATCCGGCGACACAATATCATCCCAAAAGATGAGTCGATTTCTATTTGTTTCTGCCATTCCGTGGTCACTGACAATCACCACATGAACATGATTGTACAAATTGCGTGCTTGCAGTCCTTCCACGAGGTGCCCAATGGAAGCATCCATTTCCGCCAACATATCTGTCACCTAAGGCCATATTACAATCAGTAACATGAACTCACAGGTAATGGCCAAAACAATGCTTACCCCTTGTCCATTCGGGCCTTGACGATGTCCAATTGAATCGATTTGAGGCACGTACATATTCATCAACTGAGGTCGTTCTTCCCTGGGCATATCTAGCCAATTCAAAATGACATCGGCCTTTTCACTTGCCGTATAGTTGCCGCTATATGGAATATGATACGTCGACACGGCGTTATTAACTTTAACATTGGAACCAGGCCACATCAAAACGGCTGATCGTTTGTTTTGCAGCACCGAAGTAATCCATATGGGTTCTCCTTTCCACCATTTTGAATCCCAACTACGAGCTGGGTCTTTGTAAAAAAAGCTATCGTTGAGTTGGGGATCCATAAACTCATTGCCAACAATGCCGTGGGACTCAGGGTAGAGGCCGGTTACCAGAGACCAATGATTAGGAAATGTCACTGACTGCAAATGGTAAACAACCGAATTCAGTACCAAGATGGGGTAATATTGAGGAGGAAATTTGAGGGCTGCATACCGGAAAACAGGGGTTCATGTATGGAGCTTTAACACCCTCTTTTGCTGAACAGATCAAATGGTAGAAGTAAGGTAAGTTAATGCCTATAAAGTCCCCAAGTGGTAATTACCCCCTTCGCCATCCATTACCTAGTCTAGAGAGGGTCGGGGTATTGTTTCTATCGAGATAATCGGCTCGGAATCCATCCAGCGATATCATGATCACCGTTGCATCGTAGGTGGTGGAACCATTATAGAAAGTGGCGGATGCATCGTATGATAGCTGTCGTCTAGGTGCAAATGCCGCTACAGCTGATATGAACACTAGAACAAGTGCCACGGCAAGGCCAATTCGGAAGGCCATGAGTCGAACCGGTTTGGTTGTCTGAGAAAAAGAAAGGGATTCAAAGGAGGACGATATATATCCAAGTTAGTTAAAAGAAAAATGGGCCACTGGGACTGGTATATCCCAGTCCATGTTGATATCATCCATACCGTGCCGTATTGTAAATGGTCATTCACCAAGTTTTCTGTCTCTAATGTCTGACTGTGGTCGGACGGCAGTAGTTGGTCATGCTCATCTGCATCGTCCATGTTGAGAATGGCCGCTCGGTCGTGAGTTGAATCCTCACTACTTTCCCTTGGTGTGAGCGGAATATCTCGAGATGGGGTCATTCTATGGCGAAGACCAGGTTGCATTCGCCTTTCCAGCTGGAATATATTTTACTGACTTGTGCACGTGTAGCCCTCGAACTGGGCCAAAAATAACTGTTTGAAGAAAAACAACTGGCAAGGTTCTCAAAGGTTTGAAAAATAAAAATTAAAGGGGTCAAAAATTTAAGCTCTGGCAATCATTTTATTCTGACGATCGTGTTGCTGACGACGAAGACGCTGGAGCCTCTAAATATTTGGTGATGGTGTTCCGATAATGAAACCCAAAGAATTCTGGTTGACCATTGGCGTCGTATGGCTCGACCACCAGCACCAGTTGTTCAGGATACATGGATAAACCTTTGTAATGTACCTGCAAAACAGGCTTCTGATCCTCTTCTCCTTCATCGCTGGCTTCAACGGATTCTGGAAATATATACGATGGTTCCTATTGTATGGAAACAAAAGTGAGTTGATGAGCGCACCGAGTCTTGATAGACACTCACTTACCCTATGGACAATGGAGTGATGGGTATCTTGTGTTGTAAAATAGTATGCGAACTGGAAATTGGCTAAACGAGTAGATATGTTAAATCAAAACATAACATGACTGACATACAAAAGGTCTTACTCACGGCCTCTAAAAACCTCAGCTAATCCTTTGTCCCCTCTCTTGCGCTTTGTCTGTACTTTTGTATTGTCGCCGATTAATTGCTTTAAAATTATATTTTGCAGTGACTCAAGGACATCCTAATCAATTCGAGTCAGCCCTTTCTCATAGCTCCTGCCTGTTAGACTTGCTGACTTACGACATGAACTTTGCTGTCGGTATACCATGGAATATGGACGTCTTTTATGTACAAAACTACCCGCAGCACCTTTGCATGATAAAGTATTGAGTGTCAGTGAACTCGTTGCTGAAGTATGCCACAACTCCCTTCCAAATACCGTGTCATTAGTCAACCGCAGGTAGCGCAGATTCTTTGTCTGGAATGCCATTGAACAAAGCACAGATTCAGTTCTTACGGCTGCTTCAAAAAAAAAAAAGTCCGTCCCAGGTTCAAGTTAAAGAATTTTTGATTGACGCCGCCGCATTGTTCGGCTTTGTTTGATTCTGCGGATGAGCCCTACACCATGGCAGCACAAGCAACGCCAGCCAGCCCACTCATCATGGACACCCTTCCGCCAGACAATGCAATAAAAGTTGGTTTAGAAGCCATAACCCAGTATGTTTACCCAGATTCAACTGACTCGAGAATTCCAAAGCGGAAAAAAAAAAAAAAAAAACTAATTCAGCATGACTAGTTCTTTACAGCAGTCAGTTAAGCGCCGGAAACAGCACGATGACATCGTTCTCAAGCTCATAACTAAAAAGAGGATCCGATCTGAAGTTGAGGCTGATCCTAAACATTCTGCTATGTTGCTCAAGCACATAGGTAAGTGGTGCTGGCACCATTTTTGAAACATACCTGATCGGATTGTAAACCATGATTTTGACAGACGAAGATATCAATCATTTGAAGGCAGAGGAAGATGCTGTATTAAAAAAGTATGTTCGTTGCGATGACTTGTCTCAATGTGAGTACGATGAGAAGTGTTCATGATTTGACACTGGCAGGTTAGAGATGACCACCATTAGCTTGCGGAGTTCGTACGCCGAGATCACACAATGGATGATAGGACAATACGTTGGGCGAGTCATGGACGACATGAAAGAAAAGCTAGCAGATCAATCGGAGGAGAGAAACATGGCTTTAATACAAGAGTTGAAGGACGACATAATCAAAACAACCACCATCACTATACCCCAATTAAGCCAACAGATTGAGATGGTGGCAAGCGCTCAACAGGCAGGAGAAGTTAAACTAAAAGCCGAACTCAAAGCATTTTTCGACGAAGGCAAGAACTCTATTGTAACTGATATCGGCAAGATATATAGGCAGTGCGCCGAACAGATTGAAAAGGTACAGCAACAATCAGACACAACATCGGAAGTTATGCAAGAGCTATCAGCATCGCTTAAATCCCTGGAGGAAGCGTCAGTGAATGCTACTGCTGTTCAAGATGTGAAGGATTCAGTCAAAGTTATTCAAACCGATATGGCTAAATTGGCAAGCAATGCTCAAGTTGTAGAGTTGCGAACGATGACAGAAGATAAGTTTAGGGAACAAGGCGAACGGAACACAACAGTGGCACGAAGAATGGGGGAATTGAAGGAGATGTTTGCTGCGGTTGAAGAGAAAACTGAACAATACAATCGACGTAGTCAAGAACTTGATATTGTGTATGATAGAATCAAGGCTCATATTGAAAAGCTCAAGAAGGGGCCAGATCTTAAACCAACTACCGAACCAAGCAGCCCTGCCAGCCAAGACGTGACTCGAATTCAATCCGATATCTCCACATTCCGAACTGTGCATACCAACCTAAACGCCATGATCCAAGCGGTTGGGGAGGATGTGAAGACCATCCAGGCAGAACAGAGTCGCACCACCGAAAAGCTGGATATAATGGCATCATCCATGACTTCAGGGGACGTTGTGAAAAGTTTACAAAGTCAAATAAGACAGCTACACGAAAAAATGATGAGATTGGATAAGCAAATGCAAATTTCTGATCAAGGAAGTGAGAAACGTACAAGTGAAACGACTGCTTATCAGACGCAGATTCCTACAAATAGTTGGATCGGCGGTGCGTCCGACCACCTGAATGAAGATCAACTTATAGCAAACAGACTGGATGCTGCCAAGGCGATTAGGTACCTGGAAGCAAAGATGGTAGTCAATGAGCAGTTGGTTCAAAACAATATACAGGACCTGCAAAGAGATATATCCAACCTACGCAAGAGAAAAGCCGCCGAGGATGGTGAACCCGAAGCCAAGCATCCACGCAATGACACATCGACCCCCAGTCATTCCGACCTCCAAAAGTTGGTGGATGTACATACCATACAATTAAAAGATTTGATCAGCTTTTTAGAGCCGTTAAAATCAACAGTGCTTTCCAATGTGTTTCCAGTCCTAGTTCAAAAAGCCTTCGGCGACCTCATTAACGTGTCAACGTAAGTCCAATTACAGCATGATGTATAACGTGGTGGAAATTTTTTTTACACAACCCCCTTAAAATCTTACAGACGACATGAATTCGACATCAAAGCAGCACATGAGACCCTTGCTCGAATTGTCGATCAAACGAAAACGGATGTGTCGGGTGACGAGTGGAAAACTACTGCAGCACAAGTTTTCAAGTTACAGCTTGACTCTCATGAACGGAGAACGAAGCTAGAACATGCTGAACTCATGGAGCACGTACAGAAACTGAAAGATGTATATGCAAAGATGCAAGAAAAGGAAATGTTACAGCAGGTGCAAATCGATAAACTAAACCAGCAATTGCAAAACAACACCATGATGATGGAAACGATGCTTGAAGCTTTGGCCAAGAATGGCATCACGGTGGATGGAACGGATGCTAGCCATATCACCCATAGCCCTTCACTGTAAAGGAAAGCAAAAACACGCTTCTCGTTGTATTCTCATTGAAAGCCTACTGTAATTGAATTGAAAGATCCCCTATTGTAAATAACAATGATGAATATAAATTTGGCATGTTACAAGGAGAGGGTGTTGTGGGAGGAGTAAAGGAGAAGGTGTTTTCTTGACTTGTGCGTAATTCTCATCCCAGCAAAGTTCTATAAAATCTAGTCCAGCACCCCAAAGGACTTTTTTTTTCTACAAATTTTCTGGTGTATTTATATTTTGTTTCCCCCCCCCTTGCCTTCATTATTAGTTATTTGTATCAATGGGTTCGGCGATTTCAACACATAGAACTGACACCTTGGCTCAAAAAGCCAATGAATCGTTTGACGAGTGTGAGCTATTTCGAGGACGACTGCAATTACGGACAGAAACTGGACAATGGAAAAAATATGACATCGTATTTGACGGTTCGCAGATCACTTGCCCACTTTGGACAATCCCCATTGGCGACATTCTGGTCATATCGACACTCAAGTGCAAAAATCAATTATCATCACAATGCCTATGCCTTCGAACCATCCATGATGATACCATCTTGCTACGCGGCAAGAATCCAGAAGATATTGAGCGATGGGCATTTGTATTGCAAAAGATATGTTCGCTGACCAAAACAGCCAAGGAGTATAAGATGATGCTTGCTAGAAAGCAAAAATCCACCAAGGACAGTAGTGTGTTAGCTGCCAAACAATATGCCAATACCGTCAATGGTTCGACGACACAGCGACAGAGATCACGTTCGACCAAGGCAAGAACAAGAGCTGAACGACGAGCTGAACAAGAACAAGCTGCAGCTACCATCTTGTTAACGGAAGAAAAATCAGAATGGATCAATACCTGGAGACAATCGTTAACCGACGTCGAAATGGAAATGCTGGTACCTGATTTGACGAGCTTACCGGATGATGATGAACGTCTAAGCACCGCGAGTGGCATGACGAGTATATCTATGCGCGGACGAAATCATGCCCTGAAACTAGCACAGGCGGCAGCGGCAGATAAGACCAATGAAAAGGCAGCAGACGCTGCTGCAACCCTCAAGGGATTTAAAAGTTTACCCAACTTGCGACCAAAGTCATCATCCAGGGCGCTGGTGACTGAAAGGAGGCGAGGAACATCCGACCATCCTAATAACCGGACCACCACCCACCAACTTCCAGACGGTCAACGATCTCACCCTATAAAACTCAATATCCTGCTTGGTCCCAATGAACCGCAACCAGAACTGAAGCCCGATGCGAACGATGATGCTAGTACGGTGGAATCAGCACCTCCACGAACTCCTTCCAGGCATCTAAGCTCACCTTTGAATAAACAGGCGAGTGAATCCATGCCTATGATACGGTACGCGACTCTGAGTGAATCTCCCTCGTATCCACATACAAATCGCCAGTCCGTAAAACAACCACCACGCTATGCTCAGTCCGACATGATATGATCGGTTCGTTCCCATTCCTTGATTAAGAAGCAGATAGAAACTAAATGAAATTCTAAACTATGAATGCCCACAAAAAATACATACATATATATTTATATAATATACACATCATTAATGTCCACGTAAGAAGTTCATCATCCCACTCCGGCCTCTGCACCCCTGCCTGCTCTGATATTACATGATGTGAATTGCCTTTATTTTTATTGCAACGCTTGCTACCATTCCTTCTTTTGCCATTATCGATTATTTTTTGCCATATGCCTTGCCGTTGACCTATCTATGTTTGCCCTGCCGTTGATGTTTATGCCACGTATAGATTATATCGAAATGATGGAGTATTTTGGTCTGTTCAGTCGTAGAGAGTGCAAAGGCATTGGGTGAGCGACTTTTCAAAGGCCGCGTAAGTTTGATTTGGGTCACAAAATTCAATTGACGTCCCAAGATTTATAGTCGGTCATTTTCACATGGTGAACAGCGTGTGGAGAGGCCACAGTGACTTTAATTTGTCAAATAACCTCTTTCTCCTTTTTCCTTCTACAACAACATGCTCTCTAGGTCTCTTGGTCAATCCTCTCGCACTTGGCTTCGTCGTTTGCAGCCTGCACGTGCCTTCTCCAGCCAAGCTCCTACTGGATACGTCTTTGCCTTGAGTGAAGAGCAAAAGTCGTTCCAAGATCTCGCTCGCAAATTTGCTCTTGATGAAATTATCCCTGTTGCTGCAGAACACGACCGGACTGGAAAGTACCCCACAGGTAAGTGTGGATGGGTGGGTCATCTTCCTTTAGCGCTTGCGTCTGACAGAATGGTGTCTTGATCAGAGGTTATTAAGAAGGCTTGGGAGCTGGGACTGGTCAATACCCACATCCCTGCCGAGTACGGTGGTTTGGGTCTGGGTGTTTTAGACGGTGCCATCGTGACTGAAGAATTAGCTTTTGGCTGTTCTGGAATCCAAACGGCGATTGAAGCCAACGGCCTAGCTGAAGCTCCGCTTATTGTTGCTGGTAACGACGAACAGAAGAAAAAATATTTGGGTCGCATGACTGAAGAGCCCCTCATGGCCTCTTACGGCGTTACCGAGCCTGGTGCCGGTTCGGATGTGGCTGGTCTGAAGACGTCTGCTGTCAAGAAGGGCGACAAGTGGGTCATCAATGGACAGAAGATGTGGATCACCAACGCTGGTCACGCCAACTGGTTCTTCGTGTTAGCTCGCACAGACGCAACCGCCAGCACTGGCAAGGCGTTCACTGGATTCATCGTTGACGCTGATACACCTGGTATTCAAGTCGGTCGCAAGGAAATCAACATGGGTCAAAGAGCTTCCGATACCCGTGGCGTCACGTTTGAGGATGTGGTGGTGCCTGAGGAAAACGTGTTGGGCAGCGTAGGCCAAGGTTTCAAGATTGCTATGGGTGCTTTCGATATCACTCGGCCCTTGGTTGCCAGTGGCGCTGTTGGATTGGCTCGTCGGGCCATGGAAGAAGCCACCAAGTACTCATTGGAGCGAAAGACCATGGGCAAAGAAATCTTCAACCACCAAGCCGTTGCCTTTATGTTGGCTGATATGGCCATTGGCATTGAGAGTGCTCGTATGATGGTCTACAAGGCTGGATACATGCGTGATCAAGGACAGCGAAACACCTGGTACGCCTCTATTGCCAAGGCGCTTGCCAGTGAAGTGGCCAACAAGACAGCAGCCGATGCCGTTCAAATCTTTGGTGGTAATGGTTTCAACACAGAATACCCTGTGGAAAAACTCATGAGAGATGCAAAGATCTTCCAGATCTACGAAGGCACTTCACAAATTCAACGTTTGGTTATCTCTCGAGGTCTTGCTGATATGGTCAAGGCCGGACAGAGTGCTTTTGGCTCTGCTAATAATTAGGTTGGGGACTTGGGATTATTATCCTCCTCCAAATTGTATTATACTTTGAAAAACAACGAAACCATAGCATGGTTAGAGAACTAAACTAGGAAACCAAAAAGGAAAAATCTAATTGTGATAACAATATTTCGCTGTGCTGTGTTGTGCTGAAATCAGTGGGCGAGGGCATAATTTACATGTTTATAAAGATTTGCGGTTTTATAGATAAGGACAGGATAGGTTGAAAACGCAGGACATTATAATTTACACAAGGTATCCAATACAGGTCGAGTCATTTCACTCTTCGTCCTTCTTTGTAAAATCCTTGTAAAAGATGATGGCATCCACCAACTCGTCTGGGCTGTTCTTCAGACTGGAAGCAATGACCATAAGTCAGCATCTTTAAACCACCCTATATCACGATGAGTAAATTTTTAAACTTACCGGCCAGCCTGAGGAATTCTACCAACTTCTTGGAAGCCAAGAGAGCGCCAGATACGAAGGGAAGCAGGGTTATTAGCAAAAACAAGATTAAACACGGAAGCCTTGTATCCTAAAAGTGGAACCAAAGTAACAAAGGCTCTTCCCATGACCTTGCCAATGCCTTGTCCGCGATGCGCCGGAGCAGTGAAGAAACCTCCATTGCAGATCTAGAACGACTCGTAAGTTTACTGTGCTCAGTACACCCATCGCATCATTTTAGCAATACTAACGTGTGAGCATCGGCCAGGATAATTGGGCTTGACATAGAACATACCCATGACGGACTCTTCAATGTTGGTATCGGGCTTCAAGGGCCCATTCTTGACGGCAATGAAAGAATCGTAGCTGTAGACAGAATACTTAGTCGGTACCTGACCTTTTTTTTTTTTTTTTTCCAAATTTGAGCCAAGTTTACTCACGCTGTAAAATAAGCTTTGAATTGCTCTAACGACAGTTGGAATTCTTGCGGATAAGTCGATCTATAAGCCAATCCAATTAATACTACATACCCTCCAGACAACCAATGGACATACAATACCTACCCGTCTTCTATCTCGACATTGAATATCTTTTGCATATACAGAACGAGAGCCTCGTTGTTGGGATCGACCGCTTCAATGGTGACGGGAGATCCATCCTTCAGGGCTTCGCGAATAGGTAGAACGGCTTCTAACTTGGAATTAGATTCCGGCTTTGGAATGTGACCGTACGCACTTGACATTAGAATTGAAAGAAAAGGAGGAGAGAACCAAGGAAACGTTGCCAACCTTAACAAAGTGGCGGGTCTGACTCATCGCCGTAGGTTCCAGAATTGCGGGTTTTAAGGACCGTCATGGCCGATAAGTAGCTGTGGAAGAGTCGATCATTCATATCCTTTGCAGTGGATAATTACCCTTGTAGCGCAGATTGTATGATCAAGTACAATGCATCATGACAGACTACAGTACAGTGCATACACAGAGCCCATCCAGCTCTACACTCCACTCTAATTTAAACACCATTTTGTGCACCCTTGTGCCGCACATAACCAGTGCCTTCGATCTCTGAAGTAAACAATAAAATTAGGTCTACACAAGTCATTGACCCGCTGTATATTACATACAATCAATCGCATATCCATGCATTATTCATATTCATTATGTTGCAATACGCTGTATTTAATTCATGATCCGAATGTATGTACATATTGTATCGCTCGATATCATATCAAGCAAACACCAGTCTATAGGTTAAATCTATTCTGCTTGTCGAGATATTTGCTCCTGTAGTCGGCGCAAACACGTCTCACGACCGAGCACTTCCATGGTTTCGGCCACTCCGGCTCCAACTCTTGTGCCGGTGACAATATATCTCGTTGCCATCATGACGTGATTGGCTTTCAGTTGATGTTGGTCAGCAAAACGATGGATGTATTCCTTGATGGAAGTAGCAGTGAAGTCTGGAAGCTTGGACAGATCATCAAAATACTGCGAGGAAAGACTGGCCTCTTTTTTTTTAAGAAAGGGGATTTGTCAATTTATGCACTGGAAGGTCTCGATGCATACAAAATGAATTCACTTACTCAATGCCGACTTTTTAAGCTTTTTGAACAAGGCTGCTGCTTCGTCTGATTTCCATTCAGGTTCTACAAAGAAGTAACTGCACAGGTTGGGAATGTCATTTATATTCCGTATGCGGTCCTAAAAAATGGAACATCAATGCACAAAGAAAGGTGGTCAGTGACGGAAAAGCAACATAACATGAACACAACTTTTTCCATTTCATACCTTGATAGTGCTGATAACACCGGCGAGATAATGGGTATCCAGTCGATGCTCTTCTGACATCTTTGAAAGCCTGTTGGAGTGATTTTTTTTTCAAAACAGGACGTTGTAAGTCATCCCGTATGCAAATTGGTAAGCTGCAGGAGGTACACTCACCGATCACCATATGCATTCTTCACCAAGGGCTGCAGCATCTTAACAAGCGAATCCATGCCAGATGGAGTTGATGCCCGGCGCAGAAGATGCTGCTTGTTGATCCAATCCAACTTGTCCAAAGTCACAATGGCATTCGAGTTATTGACCTGAGCTAGAGAAAACTATAGCACACCCCACGTTAACCCAGGTTGTTGTTCGGAAAACAAAGGTTTCCTTCTACTTACTGCTTGTACTAATTCGTCAGAGTCAAAGATCTCCTGGTCTGAGTCTGGATGCCATCCAAGTAATGCGACAAAATTCATGACTGCCTCAGGGAGGTAACCACGCTTCATGTAGTCTTCCAAATGTACATCTCCTGATCGTTTTGATAGCTTGGATTTGTCGGCGTTCAACAAAAGCGGAAGGTGCACAAATTGAGGGGGTGTCCAGCCAAACGATTCATACAGAATCAGATGCTTCGGCGTTGATGGTAACCATTCCTCGCCTCGCAGCACGTGAGTAATGCCCATGAGGTGGTCGTCAATGACATTCGCCAAATGATAGGTAGGATACCCGTCGCTCTTCATTAACACCGCATCATCGATGGTTCTATTATTGAACTCCACTTTGCCGTACACGCGATCATGAACCACAGTTGTTCCTTCCGGGGTCTGTATGGGAAAACGTGAGTAGATGTATCATAATGTGTGAGCAACGCACTTTTCAATCCGTCCCTCGAAATATCCCCCTGCACGACAACTTACATTGAGGCGAATGGTGAAGGGTTCGTTGGCCGCGAGTTTCTTTTCAATTTCCTCTGAACTGAGTGACAAGCAATGACGGTCGTATGCCATTGGCTTACCAGCCTTTGCACTTCTTTCTCGGACATGTTTCAAGCGATCGGCCGAACAAAAGCATCGATAAGCCGAGCCATTCTGTTGGAGCCATCGAACGTCAGCACATCGCCCCTTAGCTTGTCATCCGACACCTTTCACTTTACCTGTAACAATTCGTCAGCGTGCGATCGATAAACTTCGGTTCGCTCGGATTGGAAGTATGGCATATGCGGTCCTCCTTTGCCTGGGCCTTCCTGGAACTCGATACCCGCCCAGTCAAGGGCATTAATGAGCATGTCAACCGATCCAGGCACCAGTCTATTCTAAACTCGGGAAAATTGGATATATTAACCAAGGTGACAACGCACATAAACTACTTGGTTAATCGTGTTCATACTCTATCAGTGTCCTCGATTCTCAAGATCATGGTGCCGTTGGTTTTTCGCGCCAACAAGTAATTCAACAAAGCGGTGCGCAAACCTCCAAGATGCAAATTGCCAGTGGGACTCGGTGCAAATCGAACACGAACCGGGGCTACGACTTCGTTGGCAGCATTATTATGAGCGAACCGTCGAAACGATGCCCGGCATGGCGACCAAAGGTGTAATGAAGGTCGAACAAAGCGAAGCATGCCGTATTGAAAAGCTAATTTGAAATGCCCAAAAAAAAAAAAAAAGTGCTCAAGGGGGGTAGAATTATTACGGGACGTTTTTATTACAAAATTTAATGGTGCAACGGTGGGATTACTGGTCTTCTTCGGTCATCTTCATAGCAAATAACTGGGTATACATCCGTATCATGCTCTCGTACCCTACTAAATCGCCGCATCGAAGGAGATTAGCAGCATCACAGTTGAGGGGTGATGATGGTTCTGGGTTACTAAGCAATAATGAAATAGCCAAGATGGTAGATTTCAAAGTCCAAGCCGGGGACCATGCTGTCTTCAATAAATCTAAGCAAATTTCACCGGTCTATGTTGGGAGCAATGCGAGTAAGTACTGCCCTTGTAAAACGAAGCATCGTACAAGTGTATCAATTGCAAGTACCTTGAAATGAACGTTGGGGTGACATATCTGAGTGATGAACTTGACGGTAGGAGGCTGCATAGGATAGTTATGGGGGATTTTTACATCCAAGTTCCACAAGCCGCCTAATAATGAAATAGAATTAACAATGATTCCATCGACGGCAGCCATTTAAGTGCACACACTGACCTTGGAATGGAGTTTGGTCCAGTCCAGCAATGGTTGCCCGCCAGTGAGTCAAGTCCTCATCGTCTGCAGGAGTCAATTCTATTATTTCGGGATGATTGTGAGCTTCACGCTGATAGTCGTTCAATTCTTTGAGTAATCGCCTGGAGACCGGGTCCATAATGAAAGTGGAGCAAATGAAAGATGTGTGGGGGGCCAAGTAGCACTGAAACGTTCGCCCCCAGACTGTCTTGGAAATTGCACGTCACATTAACGTGGGAGAGATCACCCGCCCATCAGCCCATGCTCACTTGACATGGACACTGAAATCGTCGCTCCTGGAGAAAAAGTCGAGCTTCAGCCTCTGCTTATTGACCCTCGGTAAGCTTTAAGAAACGTCGGGTGCAAACACTGACAAAGTCCTTTGATATTGACTTTGAGCCTCCGCTGCCTATCAAAATAGCGATTTTGGCTCTCGTGCTATCCACACTCGTCCCAGTATAAACCACCACAACAGCCTACATACGCGCCAGGAGCGTTTTGGTCCTCCTCCTGGTGAACGGTCCAATGTTGCTATTCAAACCGCTCACGTTGCATCGGTCAGTGTCAAAACTCCCGCTGCTCAATTGGTATATGACCACTTTATAAGTTATGCAGCTCAGTTGATGGCAGAAAGAGAGTCTTCACTAGATAATGCCATTCAGTTTGTCGATTTCATCATCGAAACGGTCAGGATCAGCTCTGGATGGTCGGACGCTGACCGCAAGAAACAATTTGAAATGGCGCTGGCCACGATTGACCAAAACGCTTTGACTGAACCCTTCAGTACCGACAAATACGTCGAGCTCAACCAATTAGCCGAGCAGTTCTTGATTGCTCAGAATACCCCTGCTTCTCCCAATAGTCGAAGGGCAGGTGGTGGAGATGTGGTTGTGGCACGGCCAATCCCCTCCATGTTCAGCACTGAAGAAGTCTCCAGTATCCGAGGCATGGCTCCCATTCTCTATATCTCAGACCCATTAGCCATAAACGATGAAGAGGACGGTGACAGCGATGCTTTTTACTATGATGATACATGTACACCTTATGGAAGTGACACTGATGAGTCACCCATTCTTATGTCTCGTTGAAGAAACCCGCCGGTTAGAAGTATGAAAGGTACATATCCGATTTCTGGTAATGGTTTATAGGATATGAAGATTGAAGTTTCTTTGGAGTCATACAAAGTAACTTTTTGCCCTGCAGTTTTCTGAAGCAAGTGCCAGCTTCCAAGCATAGGCGGTGGTGTGGTGGTTCATTAGTGTGACTTGCTTTTTGCTTTCATTCCAATTTCTTTGACAGTATTACCCATCTTTTTCCATCATTTTCCTTCCATCATGAAAACTGTCACTTGCACTGCTCCTGTTAACATCGCTGTATGTATATTATAACTATCACCACATGCATGACTAAACTCAATGGGGTTTCATTGTCCCTTTCATCTACTTGTTCCTGACGCATTTCCTTTCCTAGGTTATTAAATACTGGGGAAAGCGTGACACCGGTCTCATCTTGCCCACCAACGACTCGCTCTCCGTCACTCTTTCTCAAGACATCTTGCACTCCAAGACCACCATCTCGGCTGCGAAGGAGTATAGCCATGATCGACTTTGGTTGAATGGAAAGGAAGAAGACATCACCAAGAACAAGCGTATGCACAACTGCTTCCGCGAGACTCGCGCCCTTCGTCAACAAATGGAGCAGGATGCCGCTCAACGTGGTGAAACTTTGGAACCATTGTCATCCTACAACGTGCATGTGTGCTCCGAGAACAATTTCCCTACAGCTGCTGGTTTGGCCTCTTCTGCATCTGGTTTGGCTGCATTGGTCTTCACCTTGGCTAAGCTTTTTGATCTGCCCAGCAACATGTCTGAACTTTCTCGTATTGCTCGTCAAGGTTCTGGTTCAGCTTGCCGTTCTTTGTTCGGTGGATTTGTTGCATGGGAAATGGGTTCCAAGGACGACGGTAGTGATTCCCTTGCTGTTCAAGTGGCTCCCGAAACGCACTGGCCTGAATTGGAAGCTTTGATCTGCGTTGTTTCAGATGAAAAGAAAGGTACATCTTCTACGGAAGGTATGCAACATACTGTCAACACGTCTCCTCTCCTCCAACACCGTATCAAGGAAGTTGTCCCTGCCCGTATGGCTGAAATGAAGAAGGCTATCCACAATCGTGATTTCCAGACCTTTGCTGAACTCACCATGCAGGACTCTAACCAGTTCCATGCCGTCTGTCTCGATACATACCCTCCCATCTTCTACTTGAACGATACATCGCGTGCTATTATGAAGATCATCCATGAATACAATGCTACGTCACCCGATGGCAAGCTCAAGGCCGCTTACACTTACGATGCTGGCCCGAACGCCGTTATTTATGCTCCCAAGGAAAACATGCGCGAAATCATTCAGCTTATTGCCCACTATTTCCCTGGTTCATCTGACAATTACTTTGTCGACCCTTACAAATTGTTTACATCCACACAAGACCTCGTCTCCGACTTCAAGCCCGCTGGCCATGCTGCTTTCAACGAGAACTCCATTCCTGTCTTCCCTGAAGGTAGCGTTAGCAGATTGCTTCATACCAAGACTGATGATGGACCACGTGTTCTTGGCCAAGAAGAGAGTTTGTTGAACGAGCAAGGATTACCCAAG
The DNA here is from genome assembly GCF_025399195.1 of Umbelopsis ramanniana AG. NCBI lineage: Eukaryota > Fungi > Mucoromycota > Umbelopsidomycetes > Umbelopsidales > Umbelopsidaceae > Umbelopsis > Umbelopsis ramanniana. Next base: position 110,439 of record NW_026252142.1, read on the forward strand.
CGTGTCGCCGGCGTGTCTGTTTAAGCGCAGCAAAATAGAACCAATACAACATAAAGAAGAAAAAATTACATACATCCTTTTTTCCCCCCAAAGTAATAGTTTTTTTTAAAAAGAAGATACGATTAAAGATCAAATTGTAATAGTGGAAGCCAATTCATCCCTTGCTGTATAATCTCCGGTTGAAAAATTGCGAATAATTTTTTCCTGTCAATTTGTTTGTGATATTTCAACACGCTTCTTTCTTGCAATGCTCAAAAAGTTCCCCATATGAATGCGTTCAAACCTCTTTTACCGGAGCAATGAACTAACTTACTCAAGCATTGCAAGAAACCCAATTTATTGGGAGCTTGATTCACGTTGTCTTGCTCTCTCATTCCTTGGGAAGATAAACAACAGTATGAAAATACTGTTGTTGCGATCTGATCTCTGCCATCGTTTTATTCAAGCTTTATTCTTCAGTGAGAGTTGGAATTGTGGAGGTCGATGCAAACATATTACTTAAAAACAATGAACATAAAGACAACAGTGTGAGCTTCCCATGATTTTGGATTTGTTTGCTAGACCACAGCTAAGTGACAGTGGTGTTTGCAAGTCATCTGAATGGTTTTATCGCCACGGACAATGTCTCCGATTGTCACAGGTGCTGTTTTGTCTCAAGATTGATGGACATTTGTTATCAACATTCTTTACGATAATACAATAAAATACTACAAGAATACTACAGTTTCACGCCTAGAATACCCACATCTACTACTGCTGAACATGCCTGTGCCCTTCATTCACATAGCCGTCATAGGGAAACCAGCTCATAAACAATTTGCATTGAGATAATGACCTACTTTGCCCAACATTGTCCAGCTAATCTATATTCAAAGACATGACCTGAAACAGCGTATATGAAGCGACCTGATTTTGACCACACTATTTTGCCATATTTCTTCTTTTTACTCTTGTTAATTTCATGGCTCCACCTTACGCACCCACCATCGCCTTCAGCGATCAATATACCTCCGTAGTTGATGCCACCCAACCTGTCCCACAGAGAACGAGATCTAAATCTAGTCCAATGAAGCCCGACCCTCTGCAAAGTACCGTTGCAACAGGATTGCAATTGGCCAACATGCTACTGTTTGCAGAAAAGGAGAAACAAAAGGGTGCGAACATAGCACACCCAGTGGGCAACTGGGAATCCACTCTCGAAAAATCCATCAAGAGCATTGTTTCTATAAAGGCATCGCATACCCGAGCATTTGATACCGATGTTGCTGGTATGTTGTTTATACACCATTTTTGATGCGAAACAGAAAACATTTCAGACGTGGTTTCTACATGTATATGCCGACTAATTGAGCTATGCCTTTGTAGACTCTTATACAGCGACAGGATTTATTGTCGACGCTAAACGAGGTCTCATCCTTACAAACCGTCATGTTGTTTCACCTGGTCCCATTGTCGCCTCTGCCATTTTAACAAATTATGAAGAGATCGATCTCAAACCTATCTACCGAGACCCAGTGCATGATTTTGGCTTTATGCAATTCGATCCGTCCAAAGTGAAATTTATGGACCTGCAGGAAATTCCGCTTCATCCGGAGAGGGTCAAGGTCGGCTTGGATATTCGTGTCGTTGGGTAGGTTCAAGTGACGATGGTTAGCAATCTGGCATTTTATACTGTTTCATCTCATCCTGTCTTTCATTCTATCCATAACCTCAGTAATGACGCCGGGGAAAAATTAAGTATTCTAGCTGGAACCCTGGCAAGATTAGACCGCCGAGCTCCAGAGTATGCTATTGGCGGATATCAAGATTTCAATACTTTTTATTTACAAGCTGCATCAGGTACAAGCGGTGGATCGTCCGGTAGTCCTGTACTTGATATCTACGGTCATGCCGTCGCCTTAAATGCCGGTGGTGCAACCTCCGCATCATCAAGCTACTATTTACCACTCGATAGAGTCAAGCGGGCATTGGATTACATTCAACAAGGAAAGACCGTTCCTAGAGGTACACTACAAGCTGAATTCGAGTACCTTCCCTATGATGAAGTCCGCCGACTGGGCCTTAGCCCGTCCATCGAGCAACTAGTGCGAACCATGTACCCTGCTGAAACTGGTATGCTGGTTGTCAAGTCTAGGCTGCCTAAGGGTCCAGCTGACGGACACCTCGTGCCTGGCGATATTCTACTTCGGGTCAATGATGAAGTGGTGGTTAACTTCAGTCAATTATTTGAGGTCATTGACAATTCAGTTGGTAAAAGCATCTCATTGTCCGTGGCTCGGGGTGCCAACATCTTGCAACTCCAAGTGACTGTACAAGACCTGCACTCTATCACGCCTAGCCGGTATTTGGAGATCGGTGGCAGCGTTCTAAATGAGCTGTCCTACCAAATCGCCCGTTCATACTCTCTACCCGTAGGAGGCGTCTATGTTGCATCTGCCGGCCACATGTTTGCAACTGCCTTTATATATCGTAAAAGTATCATTATCAGTGTCAACAATGAAGCAACACCAACACTGGATGATTTTATTCGTGTCATTCAATCTATACCGGATGGTGCACGGGTTCCCATAAGGTAAGCAGCCCAGCTGGGATTTCTCTTGGTCGGAATATAGGATCAATTCACTGACCCTTTTTTACCTTGTTCAAACAGATTCTACAGTTTGGCAGCCTCTCTCAAGGATAAGGTCATGGTCATTCATGTCGACCGACATTGGCATCCGTGCAGACAGGCTACTAGAAATGGTGCGTTTATAATACAAACATGCGTATGCATATATCATACTCATATATCATTTGATGTTGCTATAGATTTGACCGGAGAATGGGACTATGAGGATTTACCAAAGCCAACCTCCAAGTTGACAGTTATGCCTTCAACCGCAACGTTCCCTCCACTTGACCCATCGCTGAAATTAGCCCAAGATTTAATGCCATCGTTTGTAGCCATCGATTTCCATATGCCATACCTGGTGGACGGCATGAAGAACACACAGTACTTCGGTTGTGGGCTTATCGTTTCTCTCGAACCACCTCTTATCATCTGTGATCGCGATACTGTTCCCGTGGCCATTGGAGACATTCATCTCTGCTTCGCCAACAGCATTTCTATCCCTGGAAAACTCATTTTTCTCCATCCCTTCAGCAATTACGCCGTGCTTTCATTTGACCGCAAACTACTTGGTGACACACCCATTCGAGCCGCCAAACTCAGCTCTGAGCGTTTAAATCCAGGCGATCAAGTTAACTTTGTAGGACTGGCGGGTGATAACTCGGCCATGTTGAGGCGAACAGCAGTATCCTCCATTTCCAATATAGCGACGAGAGAATCGCAGCCACCTCGTTACCGCGCAATGAATACCGAATGCGTTAAATTGAGTGATACGATTGGATGTCAAGGCGGTGTGGTCGCCAACGACGAGGGAGTTGTTCAAGCGTTCTGGATGACCATCAATTCATTCTCGGAAGGACGAAGTGTTCAGTTCATGGCGGGATTATCCAGCTCTGCTTTCAAACCGATCATCGACATGCTGGTCGCTGGGGCACACACAGGTGTACGGTCCATTGATGTGGAGCTCTGGGCGATGGGCATTGCTAATGCTAGAACGCTCGGCGTGACCGATGCATGGGTCAGTCGTTTAGAACAAAGCGGCCAAGCGCGGCAAAACTTGCTCTATGTCCTAGGCATCTTGGACTCCAGCAGCCCGGTTGCCAAGGTGCTCAAGGCTGGTGATATTGTGGTACAGATCAATGACAAGATTGTGACTGGAATGAGTGATATTGCAGACTTGGGTGATGCTGCGTCAGTGAAGATGGTACGTAAAACTCAAACTAAAAATAATTGTGAATTTTCGTGTTCGACTGATGTTCCTCCATCTTGTCACCGTTGCCTAATTAGGTAATCTTTCGCGATACGCAAGAGATGACAGTCCAGGTTCCAACCACGCTTTATAGCGGCCAAGAAACCACTCGCATTATCAAATGGCAAGGCACCATTATTCAAGAACCCTACAAGGCGGTTTTGGAGCAAATGCCTGAAGTCCCCACCGGTGTCTATGTATCTTGTACCCTCCATGGCTCTCCTTCCAGTGACAAAATCCAACCAGGGTCTTGGATAACGGAATTCAACGGCCGCCGGGTGTATGATATGGACTCGTTCTTGGACGCGGTGTCGGATGAGAGCATCCAGAATGAAGGCATGGAGGGCTACGCGCGTATTCAGACCGTTCAGCGTGGAAATGTGATCAAAGTCGTAGCGTTCAAAATGGATCCTCTGTATTGGCCTACGCGGCTGGCCAGAATAAGGCAATGAATGGAGATTCAAAATCCTCCATCACTAAGATTAACAGTCACATTTAGATCTCTCTGTCGTTATGCTGTCAAATAAAATAAAAAATAAAATCAGCGTTTGGTTTCAATCAACTTTCACTCTCTTTTCTTTTTCCAACATGCCTTCTCCTCACTTGTGGCTTCGCGCCGAAACAAAGCCCATGGAGCACCGTGCTGCTCTTACCCCTTCCACCGCCAAGACCTTGCTTGACGCTGGCTTCAAAATCACCGTCGAGCGATCGCCTGAGCGCATTTTCGATGACAAGGAATACGCAGAGTAAGTAGGCACTACTGGCTGGATCTCCCAGGGTGTTTCTTAGTCTAACGCATCATTTTATTTTATTTTACAGTGTTGGTTGCCCTTTGGTCCCAGCTCTTTCATGGAAGACAGATGCTCCTGCTGATGCTTACATTGTTGGCTTGAAGGAGTTGCCAGAGAATGATGACTCTCCGCTCCATCACACTCACATTTTCTTCGCTCACTGCTTTAAGGAACAAGGTGGCTGGAAGGAAATCCTTCACCGTTTCGATCAAGGCAATGGTACCATTTTGGATTTGGAGTTTTTGAACGATGCTAAAGGTCGTCGCGTCGCTGCTTTCGGATACATGGCTGGATTCACCGGTTCAGCTGTGGCTATTGATGTGTGGTGCCATCAGCGTTTGAACCCTGGAGCCACCTTCCCTGCTCTCCACCCTTACCCCAATGAAGATGCTCTGATCGCTCATACCAAGGAACGTTTGGCTGCTGCCACCAAGGGCGGTGACCTCCCCAAGGTCATGGTCATGGGTGCTTTGGGTCGCTGCGGCTCTGGTGCTTGCGACTTCGCTCGTCGTGCTGGTATCCCCGAAGAGAACATTATCAAGTGGGACATGAATGAGACCAAGAACGGTGGTCCTTTCCGTGAGATCGTTGAAGCTGGTGAGTCACCCGGAGTTTAAAACATGGGAGCAACACGTTGGAGACTAACTTTTCCGTTTCCATGTAGATATCTTTGTCAACTGCATTTACCTCGCCCATAAAATTCCTCCTTTCGTCACCAGTGAGTTGTTGGACGGAGAACGCGCTTTGTCTGTCATTTGTGACGTTTCTTGTGATACCACCAACCCCAACAACCCCATCCCTGTCTATTCCATCAACACCACCTTTGACAAGCCTACCGTTCCTGTCAAGACCACCAACCCCAAGCCATTGGACGTTATCTCCATCGACCACTTGCCTACCCTTCTTCCTCGCGAGAGTTCCGAAATGTTCTCCCGCGACCTTTTGCCTACTATCTTGGAGTTGCAGGATAGACAGAATGCTCGCGTGTGGGTTGAGGCTGAGAATTTGTACAAGCAGAAGTTGGCTGCTTCCAAGCAGTAGGTTTTATACATAGAGCGTTTCCCCCCCCCCTTCCCAAAAGTAAGCTACCATCAACCCTACTACCATTTTTTTGTTTAAAAAGAAAAAAATTGGCTGTATAAAGTCTGTATATTTTGCACCCCACAATTATGGCGAGTTGGTTCTTTTTTCAAGTTTATTTCGTTATGCATGGCTTGCATATCATTAGCCATGGGAGGGGGTGTTTTTACAGCGTAGTAGTATTACTCGTCTACAAGGGGAATCTCCGGTTCGCATGGAAGAAGAGTCTGAATAGGCTGTAATTGAGGTGCATAAAAGTGGTGAATCATCGCTCTGGCTTTGGCGAGGGTAATGTTGTGGATAGGATGGGTGGGAGCCACTAGGTTGTCAGGATCACCCAGCACAGCACAGTCCGAGGTTGCGACCCACATCAATGAGCTAATCCCCCCGCTGCTAACATCCACGCCTGCTTCGGCTACTTTCGCAGCCGCCGCCTTGTCGTAATAGATATGGTGTTGGGCCGTTGACAGACCGGATAAACAATAACAAGTGTGGTAATAATCTGGTCCACTATGGCACGAGCGTTAACGTTTACGGAAAGGGTGAGAGAGAGTGCCAACTGACATAGACTTACACTCCGGGTTTATCGGCTAATCCTCCTCGGTCATCTTGGCAGCAGATCAAGATGTATCGTTGTAACGCCTCTGCTCAGCATGAGAAAGGGATTAAACAGATATTTCATAGTAGTCTGTTTGAGCTGGTGCTGCCTGGCTGTGGGTCTCGACGGCCACTGGTCGAGAGCCTCCCCATGACTTCACTGCCACACTTACCTCGATCAAATAAGTAATCCAGTCCTCCTTCAGCAACTTTTCCTTTTGCTTCCAGTGCAGCAGATAGGATCGGGAAATCACCAGCTCCCCAGAAAGAATAGCATCCATCCACCAATTTATTTGTTCGGCCCTGAAACCCGCCTTCCAGATTCATTTGTCGGCCAGCGCACCACGCCTATATAAACCATCACAATCCACGTTAGCGCTATTCCACCCATACAGATCTGAAAACATATTGACTCACCAAAAGAGCTTCCATGTCAAGCTTGTCGACAGCTCCTAATATTTGCATAGCAGCTATACCACAGAAGGTGTAGCCATTGTGTGCTTCTTTGCCAGGGTAGGGTCCAATTCCTCCTTCATATGTCTGAGATCTCTTAATAAAATCAACGCAGTTGGCTGTGAGTTCAGGTGTGAGAAGGTTGGTCATGGCTGCCACCGATAACGCGCAGTATAGGCCGCTAAAATGGACAAGAACAATCGATATCAGTCATATGATGATAACAAAAAGCTAGACGAAATGAAACGTAACACATCTGCACATACATATGTACATGCGGGCTATCCCATGGTCATCTACGACATTATGACACATACCGTATATCAATTTCTCCTCCTTCATGCATGGTAAAGGAACCATCAGGTTGCTTCATTCGCAACAGAAATGCATATAACGTTTTCCTGTTGAGAGTGCATCATAGATAACGTGAGAATGGCATTGGAAAAAAGTAGAAATCTGTCTGAATTTTGCCAACCTGTCAATTACATTCATGGCCTCCTTCGTCCCCAATATAGCTAACGAGTTGACGGCTGCATATGTGGGGGCTAAATGGGCAAGCTGATCCGGTCCACCACCAAATCCACCACTAGAAATTTGCCATGACACTATTGAAGAGATACCACTGTCAATGATGAGACGAGGTTTAGAAACAGAATGCTGGCTGTCAAATTTCAAACAAAGTATGGCCAAAAAATCGTACCGTTCAATAACCTCTTGAGAAATTTCCACTTCCAAAAGATCAAGCGAGTGTAATATCCAGTATGTTAGCCAGGGTTTACTCGCGTCCAGCGCCACCATCCATCGGCTCAGGTAGTTAAGGCCGCGTGCAAGGTAGGCTGCATGAACGTCTCGTTCTAGCTTTAAGCTGAAAACCATGGAGGGTTCTGTTATGGGTATATTTTAAAAAGGACAGCACCATCATATCCGAAACTTACTCGTTAAGACTTGAATGTTTTTCAGCGTATTCAGTGTACTTTTCCAGAACAGACTTTTCTATCCTTCGCTATAAGGATTCAAGGTGTAACAGGAAACATGAGTGTCGGCCGTTCATTTAGCAAGTGGAACAACATGATTGCGTCAAGCCCTTTACCTGCTCTATCGAAGTATCGGATGGCAGCATATCATCGGGATACCGCAAAGACATTATGAATGGGGTGCGGTAGAAATAGAGATTTCGATCAGTTCGGCGAAAGGTCGAGGCAATGAAAGCAAGTCACGACTGACAATTTCAGCTCGACACGTCCGCGACTTTGATTCACATAGCATTCCACCATGGATATTGGCACGTATAATTCAAAAGCTCTGCTATTCGACGTTTTGCTTTCAATATAGCTAACATATTGTTCACCTATCAGACGAGAGAAATGACGAGGAAAACGAAAAGCTCATCAACGAAGAGTATAAGATGTGGAAGAAAAACTCTCCTTTCCTCTACGACCTTGTGTTGACTCATGCACTTGAATGGCCAAGTCTGACTTGCCAATGGTTTCCAGACATTGAAAGGTGCGTTAGAACGCATTTGTGGCCATGATTTGATGGGACAAAACTGATTTATCTGGCGTTTCGCAGACAACCCGACAAGAACTATTACGTCCAGCGGTTACTTCTTGGAACCCACACCAACGATGAAGAACCGAACTATCTTCAGATTGCATCTGTTCAAATACCTAATGACGCTGAGGACGTTGATATGCGAAAGTACGATGACCACACAAATGGTAAGCCTCTTGATCTTACGACAGTTGAAATAATACCATCCACTGACAGATAGGGGAAACTAGAAATCGGCGGTCATGGTGCCAATAGTCAGGCTCATATCAAGATCACGCAAAAGATTGTACATGATGGCGAAGTCAACCGTGCTCGCTACCAGCCGGAAAACCCAAATATCATTGCCACCAAGGCTCGTTCAGGAGAAGTCTTTGTGTTTGACAGAACAACACACGAATCTTTCCCTAAGGAGAATGAAAAGTGTAACCCAGCAATACGCCTTCTCGGTCATGATAAGGAGGGGTAAGTGAACGGCATTTCTTGGAGTGGGTTATCCAGACACGAAGTTGGCTGCCTGATCAATGGTGGCATGGCTTTGACATAAGCGTATTCTAATCGACGTGTGCATACTCTTTTAGATATGGACTGGCGTGGAACCCTAACAAAACGCGATCAAGCTATGTGCTTAGTGCTGGTTTTGACGGCAAGATCTGTTTATGGTAAGATAAGATTATGACCCGTCAACTTTATCATTCATGCTCATTCAATTTGTCACTTAGGGATATCGCCGCATCAACAAAGGAGAATAAGACATTAGATGCGTTACATTCCTTCACAAGCCATTCAGCAGGTGTAGAGGTAGCTATCAACACTCAATTTACCATGATGTCGCTATAGTTTATTGAACATCCCCAATTTTTCCGTCCAGGATGTGGCATGGCATAATGGCCACGATTCTATTTTCGCTTCCGTTGGAGATGACAAGCGGCTCATGATGTAAGCGCATCAATGACCCTAGGATCGTTCCTGTCAAAGATAGTAACTAACATTTCTTGACCATGACACAGTTGGGATACCCGTGCCAGTGCGGAAAAGCCTATATATAACGTCCGCGCTCATAACGCCGAAGTCAACTGCGTTGAATTCAACCCGGCAAGTCAATGGGTACTAGCCACAGGATCCGGCGATAAGGTTAGTGATGCTTTCCTTTCATTTGCATTGAAATGATTCTTTGGTCTGATTTTTTCTCCCTATACGCAGACGGCGGCACTGTGGGATTTGCGTAACCTGGACAATAAATTACATGTACTTCAAGGTCATCAAGAAGAAATCCTGCAACTGAGCTGGTCTCCTCATCATGAAAGTATCTTGGCCACGGCTGGTAGTGACCGAAGGATCGTTGTCTGGGATTTGGCTAGAATTGGAGATAACTTATCGTCTGAGGACGCTGAAGATGGCCCACCCGAGCTTTTGTTTGTCCATGGAGGCCACACCAACAAGATCTCTGACTTTGGTTGGAACCCTGTGCAGCCCTGGGTTCTCGCTAGTGCTGCTGAAGATAATATTGTTCAAGTTTGGCAGATGGTAAGTCGATTGTTTGGGTGGCATGTTGTGTGATCACGCAAAAGTATTCAACATTGATTCATTAGGCAAGCAATATCCATAGCCAGGGAGCTGAACCTGAGCAACAAGGCGATGCCATGGAACAGCAGTAAATGGCTAATACATGTGTTCAACCTCTCTGCAGGCAAGCCGATTGAAGGAAAATAAAAAATTTGAAGGAATATTACTAAATCCATTAAACGTAAACGGCGTCATACGACATGGACTTTCTGACTTCGGTGATTAGGAATAAAGAGTTTGGGTAGTGAGAACTTGGGGTATTGCTTGCGTTTCGTTGCACAGCGCATATATCTCGGAGCCAGGTGTCTACAGAAAGAGCCGATAGGTGCTTTCACGACACTATCCTCATATGTAGTATGCATTCGTTCGCTCAATGAACGTTTCACATAAATAGGACACGCAACCAATGGATCGATTACATCTATATTCTCCACAATACGATGTTCGCTCGAGCTATCATTCTACTGACCATCTTCAGTATAGCTCTACCAGTAGACAGCGTAAGCGTCGTTCAAGTCAGTCCAAGTGGCACTTACAAGACGGTAAGTTGGACCAGTGTACCATGAAAAGATAGCAGCTTTAAAGTGCGCCGCTGCGATGACTGACCGCCCCGCATTTAGATTGCCTCTGCGTTGGCTAGTATTCCTAATGATGCCACAGCCTGGGAAGTAGATATTGCTCCCGGTACGTATGTCGAGCAAATATCTATCACTCGCGCTGGTCCCATCACTTTCCGAGGACAGACTAACGGGACCCCCAGCTCATATCTCGATAACCTCGTGACCATTGCTTGGAACCAAACTACCGCCAGTGTAAAAAGACAAGCTGTAATTTACGGAACTATATTACGTGCATTTGATTGATTGCTTGCTTTTCATGACAGGGGGTATCTGACGAGGCCACTTCGGCGTTGATGGTGAATACACAGCAATTCAAGGCATACAATATCAATTTCAAACAACTCTGGGGATCCAAATTCGCTGGACCTCAAGCCGTGGCTGTATCAGTAAGTGTGGGACCAACCAATGCATGCATTTCTACCCCCCAAAAATTCCATGGTCTGAACGTCCTTTTCTGGCCAGATCAACGCAGATAAGGTGGGGTTCTATCAGTCCTACTTTTTTGGCTATCAAGATACTCTTTTTGCTGGTGTCCACAGTACGATTGGTCGCCAGTACTTCAAAGATTGCTACATTGTTGGCGCTGTAGATTATATCTTTGGCTCCGGGAGTTCCTATTTTGACTCGTGCACCATTGCTTCTAATGGGCCAGGCCACTTGACGGCACAAAAGCGAAGCAAAAGCAATGATTCCAGCGATGCTATCAAATCCGGCTATATCTTTAACAATTGTCGCGTGGTAGCGGATGCCAACACGAATGGTGTCAACTTGAAGGCCAAGGTGGATTTAGGTCGTCCTTGGAGTCCTTATGCTCGCGTTGTGTATATGAACACGTACATGAGCGATATTATTGCTCCCACTGGATGGGGAAATTGGTATTCCGTCACACTAGGTGACTACAGCAACGTTCAATATTATGAATACAACAACACCGGACCAGGGTCTTGGAGCCAGGTAACGATCTAAATGTTTCTATTTGCTTTGTAAGAACCAACTGGGCATACCGCGTTACACTAGCTGATATGCCTCGCTCTTCCAGAATGCTGCGGCCCGTGCCTCGGTCAACTATACGAAACAGCTGACGGCTTCCGAGGCATCCGCTTATAGCCTGCAAACATGGTTTGGGGACGTGTCCTGGATCTGATGTACGGACTGCTTTTGATTTGCAAAATTTGATGGAATGATTTTTGGTGGGAGCTCAAAAATTTCTGCAAAATCTTTTTTTTGGTTGCCGAAGGTCGTCACAGCATCATTTTAATAATGCCAAATATAATAAAAAAAAAATTAAGGATTACGTCTGAGTAGAGAACAAGATGAAGGCATATTAAAATATTGACTGCTTTAGCTGAGGTGTCCGTTCAGGTCGAACCATGGACCTTAGAATCTGTGACGTTGTTAAACGGTCACCCTTCCCTCTATATAACTGGTAGGGTGCACGGCTTGGCCAAACCCATACATACGGCAACAACATGTGCGACCTCAATTGGTGTCCCGTGTGCGAAACCGCGATCTCACCCCACTCGGTACAGTTACTGGTCTGAACTTCATGTCCATTATCACCGCTTCATCGATTGTAACCTGCTCTGTTCAGTCATCTTTGTATTGTTCACACCACTGTTTTCAGTTGGACGCACTAGGACCGTCTACAGGTTTATCGCTGAAAGCGTCTTATCAATCCACAGCTAGCCTATCCCCTAAGCCTGCGTTATCGCTAGCCCCTATCAAGCACTCATCCCGAGCCAACATGACATGAGGTGCTTTTTTGTAAACGTACAAGATCGCCCATGTGCACATCTGTCTTTTATTCTACTGTTCATAATAAACCATCCTTCATTCCAAGGTGTTGCTTTTGCATTTCGTCATTTGAGCAACGCACAGGGTCACTCCAACGTTAGTCAGATGTGTATATAAGTACTATAAACGCAGCAGGCTGAAAACCCTATCATGGTCGTGGATTACCCAATATGGCAAGTGAGGTGTGGGGAGAGGACATTGATAAGAAACCAAGCTCATATCGCAATCCTTTTTTTTAGTCTGCCTGCTTCACCTTTTCTCTCTTTCTTTTTTCTTTCATCCTGGCACCACGATTACATTTCTTTCCATTCTGCCATGAGCGATCTGAATTGGTGCCCTGTCTGCGATCAGAAGATTTTCTCTGGAAATGCCTTGTATTGCAGCCAAGCATGCCTACGTGATGATGCTCTCAGACGAAATCCATTATTAGGATACGATTTCAGCGAGTTGCAAGATTTCCCTCGCCCGTATAGTAACAAACAAGCTTCTCGTCGGTCATTTTCGTCAACGTCTTCGGCGACATCTTCGCTCGTATCGTCGCCTAACGTTTCGCCGATCACCTTTCCAACACCGCATTACAAGCTCTCCCCACCAGCATTTGACCTGGGGCGGATTCAACCATAAACCATTCGGCCCATGCATCGGCCACCTCACACACTTTGTATATAATCACATCAAAGAAAAGAAAAAAAAACCCCCACACCTGTTTAACCTCTTTTTTGGCTTGTTCAGCGAGCGATATGTAACTTACTGTATAATAAACATTTTCGAACGATAAGGAAATCATCTCCCATCTTATCGTCGGTCCAACACGCCTTCCTATTGGCCGATAGCCTTCCCCTTCCCATATTAGGACTGCAAACATACCCACTAGGTATCATCATTTCCGTAACAAGCATCTTATCAGCAGAGTGCTAGCAGAATCATAACGTAACGTGAACTGTAGCACAGCACCATCACTCTATCGTCTGCCATCGGTTCCTTACATTGAAGGTCTGTCGGGTACCTTGCATGAACAGCTGCAATACTGCATTTCAAACGACTCGGTATCCCCGTTTGAATTGCAATAGCCAGCCAGCCATATCGACGCCATGGTGCAATTCCGAGCACGTTTTGCCGTAGCTATCGATGAAGATGATCTTGTACCAGGTTCTTTTTTTATCAGAAAAATTCTAGTGGCAGCCCTGTTCTATTCGCATACTTATCTCTGTGATCAATGTGTACGATGGCTTGGCTTAGTGAGGTCATCAGATGCAACGAATATCTCACGCTGGCCAGAAGAAGCGTACTGTGGAGCGGCTAAGCAGTGGTCGTTGCCGCGGATTGCATTGGGATTATGGAATGAATGAAGGCGGCTAGATGAAATAAACGGAACTGAACTCAGAGATCCTATGATAAAAATGGACTGCAAGTATGTCAGCCATAGTCAGGATAAGCATGCGTAGCGTAGCTAGAGCGAGCGGGTAGTAAGCCCTCTTGAATCCACGTGATCTTTAATTTTTTCCATCCCAACTTTTTTTTCACGCGTACGTGCGCGAACAATAAAAAAAAAAGGGACTTGGACGCGTCTTTCGATAAACCATGGCAACTGCAGGTCGAGGGTCATTTCGTGGCGGTCGTCAACGACTTGGTTCAACAAGAGCGAACAAGGCTAATTCACTACCAAACCAAAACCTCACTAACGAGCCTTCGAATATAGACCAGCGTTTCGAAGACATAAAGATCCGCGATGAGATTGATGCAAGACTGGGATTCGAACGATACCAGGAAGGCCCTGAGAAACTAGGATGGCTTATCAACATGCATGCTGTAAGCGTGAAATCCAATGGCCCTACCTCTCTTCTACTGACCTCTAACCACTCATCGCTTCACCTTATAGACTATTGTAAAGGATTCAGAATGGCCAGGAGGTCGAGCAGCCGTTGATTACTATTTCATTGCTGATTCTGGCGAAACCTTCAAAACCACTTTACTCTACGATCCATATTTTTATATCGGCTGCAAGGTGTGTAGTGCTTTTGTCACTTTCTAAATTACTGACCAAACCATTCACCATTTGCGTTTCATAGCCTGGTACAGAAACAGAGGTGGAGGAATACTTACGGCGAAGGTTCGAGAATGTGATTGAAAAGATTACTAGAGTGAGGAAAGAGGATCTCAAGCAGGTATAGGTCGTTCTCATGCTATGCTACTCATCTATATATCTCGTTTATTCACCGTCGTCATACAGCCAAACCACTTGTTGGGCCAGAAGCGTACTTATTTACAGCTCATCTTTCGAAATGTGTCGGATTTACTGTCTGTCCGAAAAATAATATTACCCACCGTCAAGAAGAATCAAAAGAACCTTGATGCTATTGATACCTATGCCGACATTGTCAAGTAAGGAGTGGTGTTTGAGGAGTGCCTGAGCCATAGCGTAGCGCTAACCGATCACCTTCACATAGTGAAACCAATAACATTGACTATGAACACACGACAAATTTGGCCGCATTGTCATCACGGCGAAATCCGCATGAAACACTTGAAAACATCATCGATATCCGAGAATATGATATACCTTACTACCTTCGTGTGGCCATTGATATGGGTAAGTTATCCTGTCGCTCGGATGATGCATTTGTGTTGTCCACAAAGCTTTCTCCTAATGCCTTGCTTTTTATTTAAAGACATCCGTGTCGGTCTTTGGTACACTGTCCAAGCCATGCCCGATAACACAATCCAGATACAACGTCGCCCTGATTTAGTCAATCGTGCCGAACCTGTTATCCTGGCGTTTGACATCGAAACAACAAAGCTTCCGCTCAAATTTCCAGATTCTGCTATCGATTCGATCATGATGATTTCATACATGATTGACGGTCAAGTAAGTAGTTGTTTTTATGGTGAGGCGGTAAAGCGTTGTTCTAAAGCATTGTGCACTTAAGGGTTACTTGATCACAAATCGAGAGATTGTGAGTCAAGATATTGAAGATTTCGAATACACCCCCAAGCCTGAATACGACGGCCCTTTTATCATTTTCAATGAAGAAGACGAGGTATGTCTTTACATTGAATGAACGGAGCGCTTACATGCGCTATGATGGATTTATCGGTTCAGGCGGATTAATTATCGTATCATATAGCCTGCACTTTTACGTCGGTTCTTTGAGCATATTCAAGATGCACAGCCGACCGTCTTTGTCACCTATAACGGTGATTCCTTCGATTGGCCATTCGTTGAAGCGCGAGCGAACTTTCATGGTATCAACATGTATGAGGTTAGTATTTCAACCTACCTACCTTACATCTCGCCTTTCTATTCTGAACGAAACCTTGCTAACATTTCTCCCTACAGGAAATCGGCTTTTATAAAGATGAGGAAGACGAATACAAATCAAAGCACGCCTTGCATATGGATGCTTTCAGATGGGTCAAGCGTGACTCTTACCTACCTCAAGGAAGTCAAGGTTTGAAAGCCGTCACTACAGCGAAACTGGGATACAATCCTCTTGAACTTGATCCCGAAGATATGACAAGGTTTGCTTCCTTCATCGTTATTTTTTGCTAAATCCCTTGTGAACCCTCCTATTCAACCTTTCATTCTCCTCTTAGGTTCGCTAATGAGCAGCCCCAAACTTTGGCCCAATACTCAGTATCCGATGCAGTGGCCACATATTACCTCTACATGAAATATGTGCATCCATTCATCTTTTCACTTTGCAATATTATTCCACTTACGCCGGACGAAGTCTTGCGAAAAGGAAGTGGTACTCTTTGTGAGATTCTACTTATGGTAAGCATGCGCCCTCAACGATCAATTTTTCTGTAGTCTATTCCCTTCTAACTCCTCATACCATAGGTTGAAGCATACAAGGCAAATGTCATCATGCCCAACAAACACATGGATGAAACGGGCAAAATGTTTGATGGCCATCTACTAGAGAGTGAAACATACGTCGGTGGACACGTAGAAGCTTTAGAGGCAGGTGTGTTCAGAAGCGATCTGCCAACTCATTTTAGAATTGCTCCGGAAGCGGCCCAAGAGGTACTGTAACGAGAAAATTGCGTTGTCACATCCATGCGTCCATACTCATTCAAAGCTATGTTTCATGTCGATCATTTTGTCTATACTCAACTTAGCTTATAGATCAGATTGATGATGCCCTCAAATTTACGATTCAAGTAGAAGAAAAGCTAAAGTTGGAGGACGTGGAGAATTACGACGAGGTCCGAGATAGCATTACGGCGTTGCTGGAAGACTTACGAGATAATCCTATGCGACACGAGGAGCCACTCATCTATCATTTGGATGTTGCAGCCATGTACCCCAATATCATTCTTACGAATCGACTGCAACCCGATGCCATGATTGAAGAATCTGCGTGCGCATCTTGCGATTTCAATCGGCCGGGTAAAACATGCGATCGTCGTATGACTTGGTCATGGCGCGGCGAGTACTTTCCTGCCAAACGCAACGAGTACAACATGATCAAAAACCAACTGAGTATTGAAACCTTCCCAGCAAGACGACCCGGCGACCCGGCAAGACCTTGGTATCAACTCAGCGAAACGGAGCAATCTACATTGCTGGAAAAGCGCTTAACGGAGTACTGCCGAAAAGTCTACCGAAAGGTTCGAGAAACACGCATCGTTGAACGAGAATCCATCATTTGTCAACGAGAGAATCCATTTTACATCGAGACTGTCAAGGCTTTCCGTGATCGTCGCTACGAATACAAGGGTTTGCACAAGACTTGGAAAAAGAATCTGGATGTCGCCGCTTCAGAGGGTAGTCTGCCCAAGACGGTTGAGGCCAAAAAGATGATTGTTTTGTACGATTCCTTGCAGTTGGCTCACAAGTGTATTTTGAACTCTTTCTACGGTTATGTCATGCGTAAAGGTGCTCGCTGGCATTCGCTGGAGATGGCTGGTATTGTCTGTTTGACGGGTGCCAAAATTATTCAGATGGCCAGACAGCTTGTCGAACGCATTGGTCGACCGCTTGAACTGGATACCGATGGTATTTGGTGTATTTTACCTAAATCGTTTCCGGAAAAATTCACGTTCAAGACAAAGAATGGCAAGAAGATTGGAATCAATTACCCTTGTTCTATGTTGAACCATCTTGTCCACGCCAAATTCACCAACGATCAATACCAGACTCTAGTGGATAAGGATAAATACGAATACTCAGTCCACAGTGAGAACAGTATTTTCTTCGAAGTCGATGGTCCCTATCGAGCTATGATCTTGCCCTCATCCAAAGAGGAGGATAAACTTCTGAAGAAGCGATATGCCGTTTTTGACCATGATGGCTCACTTGCTGAACTCAAGGGATTCGAAGTCAAGCGTCGTGGTGAACTCAAGCTCATCAAGATCTTCCAGTCGCAAATCTTCAAGGTCTTTTTGGAAGGTACATCTTTGGATGAGTGCTATGCTGCTGTAGCCTGTGTCGCCAACCAATGGCTGGATGTTCTGTTTAGCAAAGCGGTGAATCTACAGGATGAGGAGTTATTCGAACTGATTTCAGAAAACCGAAGTATGTCCAAGACACTTGAAGATTATGGCTCACAAAAGTCCACTTCTATTAGCACCGCTCGACGTTTGGCCGAATTCTTGGGTGACCAGATGGTCAAGGATAAAGGTCTCGCCTGTAAATTCATTATTTCATCTCGACCGTTTGGTATTCCCGTCTCTGAACGTGCCATTCCCGTTGCCATTTTCTCTGCTGAACCTAGCATCAAGAAGCACTTTTTGCGAAAGTGGCTCAAGGACAACAGTCTCACTAGCTTTGACATTCGCGATATCCTGGACTGGCCTTATTATGTGGAACGTTTTGGTTCCGTCATCCAAAAACTCATCACCATTCCTGCTGCCATGCAAAAGGTCACCAACCCTGTTCCTCGTGTACGCCATCCTGACTGGCTGTTTAAGCGAGTTGCTCAAAAAGATGACAAGTTTAAACAAAACCGAATCACCGACATGTTTGCCCCGGCTACTGGAAAGTCGGTGATTGAAGAAGCTGTTGCTCGTGACATTGAAGATCTTGGTGTGCAGCGAAACCCTCTTTTAGAACAAGATGGCAAGGTGGTGCCTAAAGTCATCAAGCAACGCAAACGCAAATCGAAATCCAATAACGAGGATAGATTTGATCCCACCGGATCCGATAACGATGTACCAGACACGATGCCGGACATGCATGAAAATTATTCAGACTGGCTGCAATTCCAGAAAAGCAAGTGGAAGAAACAGCGTGTGGCTAGAATCAAGCGACGAGAAACAGGTGAAGATGATTCAACGCAAGGCCGATCAGAAAATTCAGCAAGTGGCTATTTCCGTCGACAGGCTGGATCACTTGTTTCCAGCCCTTGGCATATTCTTCAGATCGTGGAAAGCGACACTTTGGGAGAGTACCGCATGTGGGTTGTGATCCAACGCAGCCTCTATTGCATCAACCTATCTGTTCCGCGCATCTTTTATGTCAACAGCCATGATAATCAACCCACTGAAAGTTTGATGAGCAACTCCGTGTTCAGCATTGAACCTCGGGTCAGAACACTACCAAGGTCACATCAATGCTTGAATCTGTTTGAAATGACCATGCCAGAGTCGGTATTCCGGGCCGAACAAAAGAAATTTGCCTCTTTCTTCAATCATCCTTCTACCGAAGGTGTCTATGAAACGCAAATCCCACTATTGACCAGAGCTATTCTCAAGCTGGGATGTGTAAGCAAGGTCGATCGAACCGGCAGTGGTGGTTTACGAAAGATGGAGGATCGCTTTTCGTTACTGGATTTCGTTCAAGACGAAACCCTCTCCAAAGATTACCTCGGACAGCCTAAAACCTTCAACTACCTCTACTTGTATCATGCTCATGCCGACTCTCGTCATATGTTTGCTCTGGTGGGAACCGCTTTACCCCAGTCTCGCTGTTTCATCATTGGTACCAATCGAGAACACGCTCAGATGCCAAATCTCAATCAGCTGTATAAACAACGGTTTACTGAACACCAACGTGGTCAAGAAACTCAAACCAACGAGACCATCGATTACAAGGAAGACATGGATTTTGAAACCACTTATCATTCTTCTGAAAAAGATGCTCTCAAGGCTATACAAAAGGAATTAGTCAAGTACCAGTCTTTGAAGCGTGGTCCTACCATCATTGCCATCTCTTCACCACGATCCACCACCCAACTTGTGCAACAAATTCGCATTATGAGTGAATTCCCTTACGTATCGATGCAATCTTATATTGAAGACAAGCGTCTGCCATCCATTGACTGGCTGCGTCCAACAGCGGCACGTATGATCAATCAATATTTGAATCTTGGTTCATGGCTTACCGAGAAGTTGTTGCAAGCTCGGTACGCAAGTATACCCTTTTGTAACATTGAAAACGACCCGTATCTCTACCTGGCCGACATTGCCTTTGCTCGACGACTAATGAAGAACGACATGGTCTTATGGTGGTCCCCTTCATCCAAACCTGATCTTGGCGGACGTGAGGAAGACGAAAATCTGTACGCGGTTGACGAGTTGGTCAACCCTGAAATCAACCACCCTGGCTCGTATTCCAACGTGTGCTTTGAGTTGGATATATTGCGGCTTTGTTTGAACACGCTGATGGAAGCTCCCATCATCAACGAACTGGAAGGCAGTAATGGTGGTATCGGATTTGACAACGTTGCCCATACGCTTGACGAATACAATTCCGGTAAAGTCAATACCACCGTGTCGTTTGGAGACGGCTCATTGTCTGCCAAGACGTTCTCCATGCTTCGTGGTATGGTGCAAACATGGTTTCATGAAGCTTTGGAACACAACAATCGATTTGCCGAAATGATGATTGACACGCTTCACCGCTGGCTCACAAGTCCCAGTTCCAGCATGTACGATCCATGTCTATACGGTTTGGTGCATGGCATGATGAAGAAGGTGTTCATGCAGTTGGTGGCAGAGTTCAAGCGACTTGGGTCTCAAATCGTCTTTGCTAACTTTAACAAGATCATCGTCGTCACTCCCAAGGAATCCATGGACAGTGGTCTGCCTTACTGTAATTATCTCCTGAAGGCGGTGCAAGGCAAGCAAGTATTTGAAGTGCTGGATATTGTGTTATCCAACTATTGGGATCAGCTTTTATGGATGGATGAAATGAATTATGGTGGCATTTTGCGCGAAAAAGACGATGTCCTGGAAGCCAGGGAGAGCAATGCTGTGGTGACCATGCAATGGAATATACAAGACTATCTACCTCTTGGCACGCAAGATGTTTTCCAACGCATCATTGCAAGTTATGTCTACACCACGTACAACAACCGAGTCAAGCGTATCAAAGAGACGAGCCATGATCCCTATGCGCATCGCGGACAAGAACCTGTGGACGGGGATGCACAGATGAACCATGGCAACAGTGTCGAAGCTGAGCTCACTCGACACTATGTTAGTCAAGACCTCACGCGGCGACTTCTAAAGCAGTTGGGTGAGATCATCAAAGAACAAGTCAATATGTCTGTGGATCCGGATATCCAGGCACGTTTGTCGTTCCCTCGATTTGCTGGGTCTCACCTTCATCTGGACAATGCTGCCTTGGAGCTGGTCAAATCGGTGTGTGCTGTTTTGGCCCTGGATAAGCGAATCGAAAGCGAGGTCCGGGTGATGAAGAGGAATGCCCTCAGCTTGATTGGCTCTGTGCCTGAGTTCAGTGACAAGGCGCAATTCCAAAACCCTTGTGAATACTTCAAACTGGCTCAAGTCATCTGCAGTTACTGCAACTATACCACCGACCTTGACTTCTGTCGCGACCGTGATCTCTTGCCTGAAAACGACCAAGTCAAGCCATGGCGATGCAAAGGCTGTGGTACGGAGTACGACAAGAGCTTTATTGAAGAGACATTGATCGGTGAGGTTCAACGACGATTGATGGCCTTCCAGCTGCAAGATCTACAGTGCTCCAAGTGCCACCGAGTCAAACAGGAGAATCTTCTCAAAAACTGTGGTTCATGTGGAGGCAACTTTGTGCAAACCCAAAGGAAATCGGATTTAATTAGCAAATTGACTGTGTTCCGTAACATTGCTAGGGAGCAAAAGTTACGGCTGCTAGTAGAGATTGTCGACTGGACACTGGCCAATTGTTAATAGCTGTTATCGTCTTTTAGAATAGTGTATAGTATTTGATAAAACAAGGAATTGTGTTTCTGTACCAAGGGTTGTATTTATTAAGAAGAATCTGTCGACCATAGGCTTTTATAACCGCGTACAACCCGTACGGTTTGCTATGCTTTTCAACTACGCTATCGGGTATCTGTGTATACGAGGGGTTAACGGCCTCTATTTATATTCACTTCGTTTTGTTAAAAATGTTTGCCACTAGACGAGCTGGGACCCCGACGGAAGAAAACAAGGAATCAGCAGATATGTGGCCTGGTCATTCTTGCAACTACATTCGCGATTGAGGGTACTGAACCACCATCAAGAATAGTACGAATGAGCCGCTTAAGAACGAGGTTCATGGAAGTGGCAGAATGGAAAAAAATTTATACCCGGTAGCTAGTGGCTTAGAAAAATTCTTTTGGCAGTCCTAGGCAGTGGACGGAGTTAAACTCTGCACAATGCATGCCATTGAGCTCCATTGCCTTGCTCGCCATCCATCCCATCACTCGCGCTGTACAAATAACTACTAGGCTTTATGATTTTACACGGTCGTCGTGTGGCTTTCACTCTAATAAAAAGAAAAGAACAACCAATTTCTATATTTCACCTTCTTGCTCCTCATCGTCATCTTGATACTTGTACTCATGTTCCTCTTCACGAGTTTTGACTGCAGGCACAAAAGCATTTTCGGTGGTAGGCTGTGCAAACGATTGGTAGCCTCCTTGTGCACCTTCGACGCGATTCTTATCGTCAAAGCTGCCAAATCCAGGTCGGTCACTGAATCGATCATATTCGTCTTCATCTTCATCCGTTTGCTGTATAATGGTGGTTTGTGGAAAGCTTGACCACGCTTGAGATGATGATTCTTCCGTCTATGAACGTCATGAGGTCAGCTTACCCTTTCATCATGTTAGTTCTAAACACTCTTTCTCACCTCTTGTGCATCATCATTATCATTGCGAATGCGCAGACGTTCAAATCCACCACTAGTATCTGTGTTGTCTCCAGGTGGGCTAAAACGAAAGATGGGGTCGTCAGAACTCTATTTTCACTTTCAAGCATCCCTCACCAACACCTTACCTCATCCAATGATCACCACTCTCGCCAATCTCTTCGTCTTCATCGTCATATCCACCTTTGGCGTGATGCATATACCGGGCAAACTACAAAAAAAACCAATCAAGGTTTTAATACCAGTATATCCCGGTGGTAGAGTCTAAAGAAATTGTCACAAACCATTAAACTTACTTCGTCCTGTGCACCAACTAATGCATCCTCATCATCCTCTTCTTCTTCACTAATGCTATAGGTTGCACCAGCATTAGGTCGATCTCCACCAAGTGGCAAAGTGTCCCTCTCGCGAGTCTCGGCAAGGACTTCAATATAAAAATTATCCCATTTTTGGAGATCGACATCGTCTCTGACAGTCGCTTCCACTTCGCTGTAGTTATCCATGAGCTTGGAGATCTCGTCGGCAATAAAAGTAAGATGACCCATGTACCCCAAGCGCATGCCCTTTGGAACCGATCTATCGATGAAATTATACCCAAAACGAGGTCAGATAAATATGTTAACATCACCAGGCTAGATAATACCATCCATCCACTTACGTCTCACGTTCATTCAATTCGTATGCTTCGATGATGCGGTTGGTCAATTTACCGTCTTTAAGCACAGAGAGCGCCAATTGACGGTTGTATCCAAATTCCATGCTACCGTTGAAAATCTGGTGAAGCATGTCGTAGACAACATAGTGAAGAAAGTTGTTCCATGGGAATCCAAAGAAAATGTCCTAAACAAACAAGTCAGGCAAAAAGTCGGCATGATATGAGTTGAAAAGTTTCACATGCCACTTACCAAACAGGTAGGAAGCACTCTATGCTTAATAAACTGTAATTTCAAGTAATCTGCAATATACACTTGGTCATCTTCCTTTGCAGTTGGCTCAGCAGCGTCGGCTTCTTCAGGTTCCTCGTCAGTAGCGATTGTGTTGATGTAATTTGCTCTTGCGAGGTGGTGCTTCAATAGGGGTTTGTTGAGATGCGCCATATTGGAGCAATGCAATAGTTCCGCAAACAGTTCGCATATCTTTAAACGCTCAAATCCCAGTGGCATGCGATCGCCTATGGTAGTGGGTAGGGTTGAAGACTAAAATAAAAGGATGAGTTTCGTTCTACTCGTAGCTTACACCTCATCGGACTTTTTCTTTCGTGTTGTGCGTCAAGCTTACCACGGATTTGGGATTTATGAGAAGGTTGTTGAAGTCACCAACACGGTCGGCTAAGACTTGCATCATCTCTTTAAGGGTCACGGGTGGTTCAGATACACCTTCATCTGCAGAATACATGGCTATTTGATCCAGTTCTGCGTCGCTGTTATTATGCCTTATAAGATCTATGATGATGGCCACGCCGTTGATGAGAGATGATGTGGAATTGGAAGCATCTTTGTCCAACATGTAATTAACCAATTGTGTCATTTTTGATTCGCTGTATCGTTTGAAATGAGTGAATGAGATCGAATGGAGGCTAGTTACTAAGAATAGCCTACCTTGTCAATGTAGTAATAAGGACATTGGTTCCAATGCTTGGGGATTCGGGAATGCTCGTTTGTGACATTCGTATTATTTCCGAGATGACTTGTTGTGCTATGGAGTGCTCCTAAACATGGAAAAAGCTAATGAGAACCCAAAAACTGGTAAATGTTAGATGAAAGGCCGGCCTTACATCAGGATCAAGATTGGGATCCAGTTTGCTGATCAAATTATCCAGTAGACCTTGTTCATGCAACCAATT
This sequence comes from Umbelopsis ramanniana AG, assembly GCF_025399195.1. Lineage (NCBI taxonomy): Eukaryota > Fungi > Mucoromycota > Umbelopsidomycetes > Umbelopsidales > Umbelopsidaceae > Umbelopsis > Umbelopsis ramanniana. The sequence goes on from NW_026252142.1 coordinate 134,675, forward strand.
AATGGAGCTATTATCTTCCGGTAGCACCTCTTCCATCCGAATTAAAGTCAACAGAAGATCAGTGATAGCTGGCGTTTCCAAGTGGGTCATAATCTTTTGGAAAACATTGGGGACGGACTGTACAAATGCAAGCATCTACATACCACCAAAAGTGGTTAGCAAACATATGGAAGCGATTGAACGAGGTAATAAATTGACATACTGGCTCTGATCGTTTGGCAAGCAATGAACAGTTAACCTTTGCAAAGTTGGCTGCAAGGTCAAACGGCATACCGGTGGCTCCTCTGGTCATGGCTGGTTTATCTAAGAAGTCCCAAAGGCCCTTCAAAAGATCCACATGATCGATCAACAGGCTGTCTAATATTTGAGGAATATCACTTGATAATATTTCACTTGCAATGAGCGGATAGCTGGTTGCCAAAGATGAAATTAGATGTTGATGATCGGACATGCACTTTTGAGTTGGATGCCAGTCAGTGCGTATTTCTTAAAATATATTACCTCCATTGTTCACGATCCAGTGATTCCGCCGTCAGGTATTGTAGAAGCTGGGAGAGGTTCTGCCGCTGACACAAACTACGTAAAACAATTCGATGCGATGTTATCAGTCAGCATGTCGCGGGGTTATGCGGGCATCATGGAGGTCACTGCCACCCTTTGCAAAAAATAAAGACTCACAAGTCAATCAATCGTTGATTGTGTGTCTTGACTTCTTGAATGACATCGCCTTCATTGAGGATTTCTTGCAATTCAACATCTTCTTTATCAAGTATTGCATCGATCGCCGATGGGTTATTAAAGCCGAAACGCCAAAACATGGTCAACGGCTAAAGAGACGAAAAAAAAACGTTAGATGTTCCATTTTATATTTTTTTTTATTTTTAAAAACTGGATGGAACCTCCTTAACGGTGGACCATTCTCAATCAATGCTATTATTATTTTTCTCTAGAAACTATTTCCCTTGGCTATGCACGCTTGTGCTTTGCTCTACTCTCTTTGCCTTTGGCCGAAAGGTTGTCAACGAGAGTTTTTGGGTCACTAAAAACTCAACCAGGTTGAACGCTTCACTGGAGCATTTTAAATCACCGCTGACCCCCAATTTTTTTTTTTTTCTTCAATCGACACAAGCAAGCTGTCAAGCGAAATCATGAAGCCCATGGCCATGAAAGCAAGAACAAGCGTCTTCGAAATATATAGAATGGCGCAGAGGAGCTACACCAATCAGCTCATATGCACAAGAGCCGCTTCTTCAATGGCTCACAAACGTCCAACACAGGAGAAGCGGAAGCTGGTATTCGACAATCGATCGCCTTCATTACAAGATTTTCTCGTTCAGGCAAATGCATCGCAATCACTCGAGCCATTATCAGGCTCGGCTGTATCCCCTGATCAAATACCTTATCTCAATGTCATTGGCCCAAGCTTGGGTCGTGGTCGAAAATTTTACATAGAAGTTTATGGATGTCAGGTACGATATGGTGTTACAAATGGCCTGGATATCACCTCTAGTCTAATGACTTTTCAACTGCAGATGAATTTCAATGATACGGAGATTCTCAACAGCATCCTCACTAATTCCGGTTATGTGAGAACATCAACCATAGAGGACGCCAATGTTGTGTTTTTAGTGACAGTAAGTTGAAGGGTTTGCACACCAAATGTCCATCACTTGCTGATACACATTATTCTATAGTGTGCAATTCGAGAAAATGCAGAAACTCGTATTTGGGAACGATTGAAGTTCTTGCGGCATTACCGAACAAAAGTGAACAAGGACCCACCGCCCATGGTTGGCGTATTAGGATGCATGGCAGAGCGATTGAAATCAAAGCTACTCGAACAAGACAGGCTGGTTGATATTGTGTGCGGTCCAGATGCTTATCGTTCTATTCCCCATCTTATCTCGCTGGCCGAGACCAAGGACGGAGTGGCCAATGTCATGCTCTCTGCCGATGAGACATATGCCGATGTGATGCCCATGCGCTTGGATAAGGATAGCGTCAGTGGCTGGGTGTCTGTAATGCGTGGCTGTAACAACATGTGTAGTTTCTGCATTGTTCCCTTTACAAGAGGTGAGTGTTATGCAATGCATCACGTGTAGGGTGAGCTTTTAGGAGGAAAAAGATGCTAAAAAAAATGCTACTGCACTAGGTAACGAGCGAAGTCGACCCATCGAAACCATTCTTAATGAGGTCAGATATCTCAACGAACAAGGTGTCAAAGAAGTTACACTGCTTGGCCAAAATGTCAATTGTAAGTGGGAGTGCACTGGCTAAATTGTTTCAAACCTGAAATACTCGACTAACTGGTCCTCTGTTGCTCCTTTTTACGTCACATCACGATGCAGCTTATAGAGACACATCGGATACAACAGTATATGGCACCGACATCGGTTCACAACTGAGTAATTCCGGATTTAACACCATCTACAAACGTAAAGCTGGAGGAGTTCGGTTCACTGAGCTATTGGACCGTGTCAGCTTAATTAATCCAGAAATGCGTATCCGGTTTACATCGCCACATCCAAAAGACTTTCCGGTGGATCTATTACATTTAATTTCTGAGCGACCTAATATTTGTAACTCGGTCCACATGCCCATCCAATCTGGCAGCACCAGCATGATCGGTCGTATGCGCCGTGGCTACTCGCGTGAAGCCTACTTAGAGCTCGTGGACACTATGCGGAAAATTATACCCAACGTCTGGATTAGCAGTGATTTTATTACCGGATTTTGCGATGAAACAGAAGAAGAGCATCGGGACACTGTGACGTTGATGGAAGAGGTCGGATATGACATGGCCTTCATGTTTGCCTACTCTATGCGGGAGAAAACGCATGCCCATCGGAAATATACTGACAATGTGCCTGACGACGTCAAAGCCCGTAGGTTGAATGAGATCATTCAGACCTTCCACAGGGTTGCGCAAGGCAAAACCAAACTTTTGATAGGATCAGAACAGCATGTGCTTGTAGACTCGGATGTTCCCAAAGTGAAGAACGGTGTTACCACTGTGTTCAGCGGCCGTACCGATGGTGGCCATAAGGTCTTTTTGGAAGGAGATGGCAGTGGAATTCAAAAGGGCGACTATGTAACCGTTAAGATCCGAGATGCCTCTAGCGTTAGTCTTCGCGGTCAAGTTGTGAAGAAGCAATCCGTTGCGGAGTTTGCACGTTCCCAGAGGGACTGAAGTCATACAATCAAAATAAAAAATGTCTAAATTTCTTGCCCTAGTCTAACAGAACTCATAGAGTTCAGCGTGCAATGTTCAAGCCAGCCGATATAAGAGCTTTGCATAGGCAATTACTTCGAGCTGGATCCATGGCAACATGGCCATCGCCCAAGAACAAACGCATAGTATGGAATAAGATCCGCGCAGGGTTTGACGAGCACCGACATGAACAAGATGTAGACAATCTCAAGATTATAGTTGACAACGGTAAGGACAGTCCCACCGTTGCTTGCTTTCCAGGCGGCGTAGTAAGCACTGACAATCCAAATTACTCGTAGCCTCCAATACGGTTTTGTTTCTGATAGCCGCTGGACGGCACCATGGTGTGGAGCATCAAATTGTAAAAAATCTAACGTCACTGCATTACTTTCGCTCTCAATACAACGAAAGGTAAGATGTAGTTGATGACATGATATAGGTTGCATTGAAACTAACGCACGCGTACAGACCACCGTTCTATAACAAGAAATTGCCACCCGACATTCGCGAACTGCACAATCATGCATACGATGAATTGGATATGACACTGACCATGCTCAATCAATCTCTCGGTCTCAGTCTACGACCATAGCGATCAAACCAAGCGAGTGCAGTGTAATTTGAAACAGTAGATTTATAATCTACATTCTCTTGTATATTAAAATCATTCAGTGTATTCTTTTTGCTCTATGATATTGTAAATACAATCGTTTTGGGTCTATGAGTGTCGTAAATGCATTATTCGCTTCATTGGCGAAACCTTCTAATAGCCTTTAATCTCCTTGATGACAGCTCGTTCACGATCCTGACTCATATCGCCATAGCCTATGACACGCATGGAGAAGGTCCCGTTACCAGCCGTCAAGCTGCGTAAAGCGCTGGAATAGCCAATCATGGAACTGAGTGGGACGTGGGCTTTGATGACTCTTTTCTGTGTCGCATGTTCATGATGATGAACTCCACCCGACATGGCAGAATCAGGCGGTGCGTAGATGGCACTATGTATTTCTTGTTGAACGGTATCCGACTTGGCGGATTCTAGCCCGATGACATGCCCACGACGCGTGCCGCTCAAGTCACCAACGACTGAACCAATTTGGTCTTCAGTGACTTCAATATTGACTTCCATCATGGGTTCTAGAAGCGCAGGGCTAGCTTGTTTGACTGCATCGTACACAGCTTGAGACACACATGCAGCAATAGCACCTGGCGTGGTGTCGGCACCGAACAGGCGGATATTGTCCGCTCGGACTTGCAGGCGGGTAAGTGGGAATGAAAGCAAAGCACCTCGAGAGAGGCCAGACTGGAGACCAGTTTGGACAGCATCTTTGATTTCTTCTTCACTGATGGAGTTATTTTGATTTGCAGTAGGTTGCGATTCGTCTTCTGTTGCGTCTGTGACTTCATCAGCACTAGCTTGAATCAAACATCCACTCTCCTTGGTCCATCCTTCCTCAATAGCGGCATCCATGTCAGCTTCTTCATCAAGCGGACGCAAAGCAACCCTGCATGCAGCTCGGACACGTTTTCCCAGCAGTTCCTTGTCATACATATGGTCTACAACAGCCTCACCCTGACAGGTTTCGCGATAACTGATACGCATCTTGCCCATCTCAGCCTTGCATTTGAATTCGTTCAAAAGCCTATCCTTTACAATCTCAAGGTGAAGTTCTCCCATACCACTGATCAGCGTTTGACCACTCTCACTGTCGGTCCATACATGCAACGATGGATCCTCTCGCAGTAACTTTCGCAGAGCCTCATCAATTGGCTTTTCTTCAGATACTGAAGCCGGTTCAATGGCCATGAAAAATACTGGGCTAGGAATATCAATTCTGCTAAGTTGGAGTCTGGACTTGATAGCTGCTGCGTCGTTGCCTTGGACAATGGTATCACCAGTACGGGTATCTCGTAAACCGACAATGACGCCAATGTTACCAGCCGATATGAACGGAATTTCCTCGACGTCTTTCGCATACATTTGCAGTAATCGATTAACACGCTCCTTGGTGTTGGTAGTGGTATTGAAGATGGTCGATCGGTCGTTCAACTTTCCAGAATACACTCGTACAAAGACTAATGCACCTCGACGAGGATCATGAGACACTTTGAAGGCCAGCGCTACAAGTTTTCCAGTTTCTTTCAATGCAATCTCCGTCTTGGCGCCATTGTTGAGGGTGGCAATCGCATTGGGTCGATCCAATGGACTGGGGAGGTAGTCGACCACGGCATCCATAACAGGCTGCACACCGATATTTTTAAAAGCGGCACCGCAGAGCACAGGAACCGCGGTGCCTTGAATGGTGACTCGTCGAATGGATTTTTTAATATCGTTTGCCGAAACTTTCATGTGATCGCCGTCCGCTTCGTCAAAGAAGATTTCGACAATGTTCTCGTCTAGTTCGGCAAGAGATTCTACCAAAGCCGTACGCCCGCGCACGGCCTCTTCATAAATGGGGCCTTCCGTCAAAGGAGTTCGTTGAATGGTAGACCCTTTGCTTGATTCATCCCACTGCAGTAATTCCATAGTAACGAGATCAGCTACACTGGCCATACCTGTGGATGATTCATCCATCGGGCCAGGAATTTGCACGACCAAAGGCCGTGCACCAAGTTTGCTTCGAATTTCACGTACAGTGCGACCAAAGGCAGCTCCCATGCGATCCATCTTGTTGACAAAGGCAATACGGGGAACGTTATATCGATCCGCTTGATGCCATACCGTCTGTGTCTGCGCTTCTACGCCAGCGACACCATCCAAAATCGTCACAGCACCATCCAGCACACGCACAGAACGTTCTACTTCGATAGTAAAATCTACGTGACCTGGTGTATCGATCAAGTTAATGCGATGTCCACGCCAACCAAAAGTAATGGCTGCGCTGTTGATGGTAATGCCTCGTTCTCGCTCCGCGGCTAGATAATCCATGACGGTATCACCATCGTCGACGTCTACACAATGCAAGGAGAGAATTTCAGTATACTGAAGGTCAACCTATGTCATAAGCATGAGCCTGACCGCAACAAAAAACTATCACTCACCTCCAATCTTTCGCGTTACACCTGCATAATGTAACATGCGTTCGGTGGTGGTTGTTTTACCTAACGTACAAAGTGCAGGCATTTTAAGACGCTGTTTTCTCTGACGAGCCATAATAAATTCATAGACAACCCACCGGCATCGATATGAGCAATGATACCAATATTTCTTGTTTTTGCTACAGTGAAATCTATACTCGAAAAAGTCGTCAGTCTCGAATTCACCGCTCTGCCACGACTAGAAAATTCAATAGATGCCAACAATCTTACCATCGGTAGCAGTAGAGTACCAGCGCCCTTTTAAAGGAAAGGTGGGCTTTAATGTTAGGGCTTGTACTCGGTAACGACATGCAATGGTACACCGTAGCATATCGAACCAGTGGAGGAAGAAGGGTGGAAGCTAAGCCACCGGCTGCAGTGTGAATTTCCATTGTTCCTCTTTTTTACTAAAAATCAAATTGAGAGGAGAGATAATTTCTTTCTAGTTATAATCTCACTTTATATTAATAGTTATAATTATGAGAGGGCCGGCAAGTATGTCAAAATCTATATTACTGTTTATTGCACCGTTATTCCTGAACCAAATAGCAGAACGGCTCCAGCCAGAGCGGCATGAAGAGCGTACATGGAGGAACCTTTGGCGTCGGCTCCACTCGTTGGTGCCGCCGGTCGTTTTGCAATGGCTGAATTATTGAAGAAGTTGGCTGCTCCATTATTTTCATCCGTCGGGGCCTTCTCTGTGCCGCATGGGAAGCTGAAGTCACACTGTTGATGGCATACTTGGTTCATATGGTTTGCTTTTCCCAAATGTTCACAATTTCGTGTGCAATTTTGGCGATCCAATAGACACAGATTAAGCGGTATGGGAAACCCATAGCTTGCTATTTTTTGATGCTCGTCATTGCACTTGCAGCTCCAATGCAAGGTATCCACATTGCATGTTACCTCTTTGACTCTATTATTGCACGAACCACTACAAGTTGACTTAGTCTTGTTACATAGATTTTCCCTCATTTCCTGTGGTAATGATTCCACCGATACCGCCGCTGGATGGGGTTGGGGAGAGAGTATATTTTTTTGGGTTAATGTTTAGCAAAAACGCAACTTTTAAGGAGCAGGAAACAAAACCCAGGAATTTGTCTTATGTACTGACCAGCATTTAGCGCAAACAAGCAGGTCGTCGCTACCAAAATGGATCGAATTATCATGCTACCTTGGCCCGTGGAAAAGCAAGGTCAGAGGACGTACGAAAAAAGTAAATGGTAGAAAGAGAAGCCTGTATAATCAAAAAACGATAAGAGGATGTTATATTCCAATCCTTTGACGGGAAAACCCCATGTCCTCGGTCAATTAAGTACAACCAGTTCGAACGAAAATTTTATCTTTCGCAGAATTTTCTCTGATACGCTATTTACCACCACCGGTGGCTACCGCTCCATTGCCAATGCAACACTTGAGAATACAGTAAACCGTTGATAATTTATGAGATTCAGCATATTTCATCGACAACAAAACAGAACAAAAATCTTTCCTTTCATGCTGTGAACAAGGACAAATATTTGGCTATTCATTATTACTATAATGTAAATGTAGTGTATTTTGTATTAAATGATTCAGACTGTAATATATTCGAACAAGCGACCAATGAAAGGAAGAAGAAAAAATGCAAAACTTTAAAAAAAAAATGTGACAAGAAGGATCTAGCGTGCTTCACGAAGAAGGTAAGGTAAAATGACAACACATGCAGTGTACAATACAGTGAAGGATTTCCAGATATTATAGGGCACATCTGCCCAGGAACCTTGCTTGAAGTTGAGATGGATGGAATAGAGGGCAACGGAGAAGAAGTGATACACCAGGACCATAGGTCGCTGGATAAGACCAGACAACAGACCAACTGGACCGTTGACACACTCTCCACCAAGTTGGAAGTACCCAAAGCAACCTCGCTGCAGAATTTCCAAATCTTCGTCTAGAATCAAAGTGTTAATCAACCTATATGGACTACAACCAAAGCAACAACCAAATACACTCACTGTCACCAGCGGAGAACAAAGCGTACAGAGCCATGGCGAGAACGTTGATGGCGACACAATAATTCTTTCTTCTCCAGTAGAAAGTCTGCATGCTACTACTTATCAGCTCCTGCTGAGTTAACGATGGGATATTTTCCTTTGACAGTAAGTCAGCAAGCGATACCACATCGCTCAATCCCACTGTCATGCCTCCTCCTGTAAGTGGGTGTCGAACATTCATGGCATCTCCAAGGACAATCATACCAGCACTCTTGTTAGGAGAAGGTGGAAGCCATCCATTTGGCATAGACCTCAATCGTTCGGTTTCCAATGCTTCCATGAACTTGGTCTTTATATCTTCTGGTAGCTCTGGTGCCACCACTGTCTGCAAATAACGCTTTAGATCTCCGTTGGAGACACTAGGAAGTTTTCCTGGGACATCAATGAGAATGCGGGTATCGTGGGTGCTGATCTGGTAGAGCAGTACAGGGGATGGCTTTGCAAGCACAACATGCCCATGTTGAGGGTAGGGCAAGACAAGGTCCTTCAAAACGAACCTAGAAAATTGAGCCGTGAATATACGTTTCCTCAATGCAACATGAAGTGAGGAAACCAAACGACTGAAAAGTATCTTACCCAACAAAATTAGATCGAACATCGGGAGTGAGGTCAGTAATCTCTTTGCGGAATTTTGAAAACAGTCCGTCGGCCACGATGGTGAGCGGAGCATAGGCTCTGATCTCGGTGCGATCTGTGGTGAGAGCTACAACACCAACTACAGTATCCTCTTCTTCCTCTTTGATGAGAGTGGTGACGGTCGCTTCTAAAACAGTAACACTGTAACGGAATTAGTGCAACTGGTTCTCTAGAGTTAAGAAAAGAAACTCACTTACTTCTTTGTACTTTTGGCAGCTTTGCGAAGGTTGTTGATGAATCGACCATGATGGAAAGACTTTCCAACAGACTTTTGCTGAGTTGTCTCGTCGACCGGGTAAGGAATGTGTACAACCTCTTTGTTTCTGATGACACCATAGCCATAGCAAGGAATGCCATCTATTCCTTCAATACAGTCTGAACAAAAAGAGATGATCAATGAATAAGGCGGGATGACACACCATGGTCAAACCATCCAACCCAATTTACCTTCCATTCCAAGTTGACGCAAAGCATTGACACCTCCTGGTTGTAGTAACTCTCCCACAATCCGGTCAGGTTGATTCAGGTCTCGTTCAATAAGGAGTACCTTTCGACCATCAGTACCGAATGCTCTGGCAGCGGCACACCCAACCACTCCAGCGCCAATGACAATGATATCGTATTCCGACGCGGATTCAAGTTGGTTGGAAACGGCCATTGAATGGGAACGAAGGTGTTAATAGGAAGATGTTAGAAGTCAACCAGCTTCCCTTTTTTTTTTTTGGTCTTTAACTCAATCGGGAAGCGGTATAAAAATTATCAAGTTGAAATAATCACGTGTACTGCAATCGGTTATTGTGTCCGTTGGGAGGAAACAATTGTCAGTCGATATTTAGTAAACCAGACCTCGTACGATATTGGCTGGCGTGCTGTTATAATTATATCTAACTAACCTTCCACAGTGCTCTATGGATCCCATTTAATTGTTCAGACTGCTTGAAAGGAAGGTACAGGGCAGGCTATCATTTCATATAATAGGTGAGAGATGTCAATGCGAGGCACAACGCTGCAAGTAGTATCTGGCACCAACAACTGCCAGCTATGGAGCAATCACTTCATAATAACCGTCAGCCAACGCTATCGCACACCACGACTATGTTCAAAAGTAATTTAAACTTTATGTGAGGAATAAATGTCCCAAAAATTTCCATATGTCTATTTTCCTTAAATTCCTTTCTCTTCATTACCGGCTTGTAAATGATAAAGAGGAGAAAAAAACATTTAACTCCAAGTGAGTGATAAGCAAAGGATCTGGCCAGATTGTTCATTTGGCGACCACATATCGTGATAAAAACTTGGGGATTATGCTTATTTTTCATTACTGCGTCTCACAAAAGAGTTGCATGGTATCCATGAAGTTGTCATTTCTAAAGATACCACTTCCCAAGGAGACTACGTCCTTCAATCTATATTTTTGCTTCACGTACTCTGATGTTTTTGAGTTCGATGGCCACCACCGAAACAAACTCACAAGACTCCTTTGACCTCATGATTTCAGTCAGCCAGTCACAGGCGCAGCTTATCGCACCATGAAAAAAAAAGGCTGGCATTTTTGTTTTCGTGTTTCCTACCATTGACGGCCCTCATCCAATAGTATAATTGCAGTAGGAGATAATGGAAGTAACCGAAGCTATTCGAAACCAGATTGATGGTGAGCCTTCATTTCTTCCAAATTTAGCATTAGACATGGGGAATGTCAGTTAGTGGCAACCATCGTAGTATTTGCCCCTGCGACCTCCTGTGCTATCGCAGTTTTAAGCTCGTTCGATCCACCTTTCACCAATTCAAAGCGAATAGCTCAGCTCAAACTTCTTGAAAACTTTTCTCATCATCTATGTCCAGTGTGTGGAGTGAACTGATAGCTGACCGATTATCCCTTTTTCCTCTATTTCACTTTTTCCTTTGTCATCCATCTTTTCCTGTCTCCATTGTTGTTTATACTTGCCAGAGCTGAGGAGAGAGAAGGCTATGCGATTCGACTCGTTGATCCTTGATCTACAAACCGAAATCCGATCCAAGAATACCCAAATGAAAGACACCTGGCGTCAATTTGAAGAAGCTGTGGTGGCTTATGAGAAACTGTCATCCATCAGCGCCGATATTCCTGAATCTGTGGATGAAGACGAAGATGAAAACGAGGGACCGTTGCTCCGAGAACGTTCAGCTAGTAAAATAGCATCAGATGACGAAGACGATTATTACGAAAAGTCAGGGTTGTCGATCCAGGACTTGGAAGCCGCCGGTTATGAATATTCTATGCCCCAGCCTAAGTCGACCGAACCATCAGATTCCTACAATAACAACTATATGGACAAGTCACTGGTCGATAGAAGTCGCTCTGCCACCACAGAAGGCGAATCTCCTCAAAGCACGTTGCCATTTCCAACCTCCGCAGGCACCTACACAGCAGCAACCGTGGTCATTCCTGAGAAAAAACCAGCCGTCACTGAAAACAAGCGTACTTCCATGAGCAGCATTGCTTCTTCTAAAGCCCTCCTCCATGACGGACCAAAGAGAAAAGCCCAAGCAAAGTGTAAACGACTACAGTATATTGTTAAAGCCCTGGAGGCGTCTATTGCGGAATCCCAATACAAACTTGTATATACACGTGAAGACTACCAACGATCCCTTCAAGCTCTTGACGACCTTGAGGATGACTTGTGCAGCATTTCTACCAGGTTTGAGGAAAATGAAAAGATGTCCTTGGGCCACTTTTTCACTGCTCTGCAAACCAAGCAAGATCAATCGATTGTCGAGGTATACAAAGATTTGAAGGAATACAAGACACGAAATAACGATCAAATTCATCGAGGACAAAAGCGCAAGCGCCCTGTGGACCAAGATGTCACCCTACTTTCGATTGGTGAAGAAGATGAATTGCCTCTTGCCAAAGTCAGTCGAACGGAAGCCAAAGGCAAACCTGTTCTCAAGACCCTGCTGGCAGTCGGCACCCTTACAGCCATTGCAGCTGCGACTGGCTATGCAAATGGATATCTTCCTGCTTCTCTTTAATTAGTATTAGTTATGTTTTTTTTTTTCATATTGTAACAACGTTTCATTTAAGCTATTCGTTCGTGTATTGTTTGTTATTAGAGGATTCGAAACCAACTGGGCCAAAATCTTTGTTGGCTGGATTTCCTATTTGTGTGACCGAGAAGTCCCAATTGTCAGTCCATTTTTGGGAGCTGCCTCTATGACGTCGCTGTCGGAGTCTGTGGGACCTGCTTGGCAATATTTTGGACCCGACTTGAACCCAATTATTATCTGGAAAGTGTTCCCCCAATCAAATAATTATCGCATTCATTGGTTTTTTGCCATTTGCCAATTAGCCAAACATTTACACTTGAACATTCATAAACAACTCGTGGTGTTCAACTGCTTTCAGTTAAGCCTTTGTTACAGAATTTCCACATTGCCCAAAAAGAATCCTGGAATCAGCAGTCCAGTAGCTTCATACCTTCCTCAGCAACTATCACGACTTGCCAACCCCATACTGGTAGTCTAGACTTAAGGATTCACTATCACAAAAAAATTATTGGCCCACTTGCTCTATCGGTAAATTCGAATAGCCGGATAAATATAGCTACTTGGCTGGATTACAAAGAAAAAAAAAAATATTCAAACTACCCTTCTTTCAACAACACCATGGTGAGAAGGTCTGCCAGAAACAACACCTCAACCGACACCGTTACTCTATCCACCGTTGCAAAACCGACTGAACAAAATGCTGCTACCTTGGGTACGTAAAATACTTTTTCTACAGTCCATTTGCTTATTTAATATAGAAACCAAGGGAAGGGATCACCATGCACATTACAGCCGCCCCCCCCAACATCCATCGCACAACAGCAATTCATTACATCAACATCCATTGTATTCAACCACACGCATTTAAAGAATCAACATCATTCCCATGTCAGTCTCCCCCACTCGCTCATGGTCTATCGACCAACGCTGAGTTCAAGATTATCTGCAACAACAATGAGAGATCCAATTTTTAGGGAGCCTTATACCGATCTAATATCCTCTCCATCCACGCACATTGCCCTGTCAACTACTAGCGCGAACTATCCAATTTTTTTTTCTTCCCTCCTTTCTTCCAATTAGCACTTCAAGGTGTTTATTGTATCGTGCTAACCTTCCCAATCCAATTGCATTACAGACGAAGCTGTCAAAAGCCCTGATCTACCAGTAACAACCAAACTGGATCAAGAACCTAATCCATTCGAGCAAAGCTTCTCTGGAGCATCCTCCAGGAGCAATAACCAAGAGGCCGAAGGAGCAAAGGCCGCACCGAAACTGGTTTTGCCACCGGCGGCTTCCATTGCCAGCCCAAGCCCTAATGTGCTTTCCAAAGGCATCTTCCCAAAAGACATGGCTGAACAATTTGCTTGGGACTCACTAAGATCAGGACCTCTTTCACCTTCCATGTTGCAACGACCTGCTGATTCTACTTTTTCAGCAGTGGACGGTGAACAACTCGGTACCAATAATAGAATTGGCTCTATTTCAAATGTGCCTGGAGCATTTTCTTTTCAAGGCATGACACCCAATTCACTTTATGGGACTAGTACTAATCCTCAACAGCCAGCTGCTCAGTATCAAGGTAAGGATCCATTTTCACGATATTTCACTTTGGCAACCCATAGCAAATTTGGCTCTCCCCCCCTTCCTGTATTTAAACAAAACCTATCTTGCTTTTGCCCCCCATTCTATCCTTGTACGAGCCTTTTTTTTTTTATCCTTTCTGTCATCGCTCGCTTTTTCTCTATCTCTCTCTTTCACATTTACAACCGGTTGCCACCACCCCATCATGGCACTCTTAGTTAACGATATCCTCCCATTTATGCACACAGACATGAACGGTAATCTCTTTACATCCAACACCATGCCTGGCCAAGCCGCCTCAGATATGTACATGATGCAACGACAAAATATGATGAACATGGGCATGGCGGGAATGGACCAAAACAACTATGGTCAATCGACTTCACCGCCTCACAAACGGGCTAGACGAAAAACGCTCGATGACACCACAGAAGATAGTACCAGCCAAACCAGTGAACAATCTCACTCCAATACCAATAAATCTCGAAGAAAGGCTTCTAAGGATACCGATGACGATGAAAGAAGGAAGAACTTTTTGGAGAGAAATAGACAAGGTGAGTAGATACCCCCTCTCGCACACAGCCACCACCTGGACTAAACCTTTTTCCTTCCCAGCTGCTCTCAAGTGTCGCCAGCGCAAGAAGCAATGGCTCAATAACCTTCAAGCCAAGGTGGAATACTTGACCAATGATAACGAACAGTTGCAACTGCAGGCCAATGCGCTGAGAGAAGAAATCATCAACCTCAAGACGCTGCTGATAGCTCACAAGGATTGTGCGGTTGCACAGCAAAATGGTATGGTTGGATTAAACCTGTTACAACAACAGCGTCCACCACCGGCTGGTACGAACGCTATGGCTATGTCCATGGCTCCCACAGCCCCACTTAATGCTGCTCCCGGTGCTATGCGATACTGAGCTTATTGTAGAAACTAACCATCTATTGACGAACCAACCAACCCACCCACTCACCATTCACATCCCATCTATTCTTTTATTTTTTGGGTAGCACCCCATGACATATAATCCCAACATGTTTTGCTTTGTTCGTTTCTGTATCATTTTCTTTGCTTGCTCCAATCTACTTTCATTGTACACGCCCTTTTTTTTTTGTATTACATGCAGTCAGTATAAAGTGGAAACGCTCCGTTTTCAAAACCGCAGAACATGTGGGTTAGCGGGACTTCAAATCAGTCCATTTGATGATTAGCTGAGGGGAAATTTGAAAGCGCTTTGAAGATGACACATTCTGAATTACTGACTGACGCGGGGTGCGATGTTGTATTTAAAATATAAACCCCTCAGTTTTTCCCCACACTGTCTTTTTCTTCCTCTCTTCACCATGGTAGGCTCCACTTCCGTACTAAAAGCTATACCACAAGATATCCTCAATCGACTATGGACGGCCAAAGAAACTCGTGTATCGGTAAGGGTTGATGCAATGGATTTGGACGTCTTTGCATGACAGGTGGCTCATTCTTTTTTTTTTTTGTGGGCAGTTGAAGCATTTGTACATTCTCGGAAAACAAGTGAATAAAACTCGTCAAACCCCTTCGCCAGCTATCAAGATCCCTTCAGAATTCCTTTGCTCAGAACTCCCTATACGCTACGGCCATATGCTCAAGATGTTGCACGCACATCCTCTTGCCACCACGTCGCCAGCCATGCAAACAGTAGCCAACCGCTACGTATCCGATACGCAACTTCTGACTCGCCTTTCCGTACCTTCTACCGAGATGGAGTCCAGTCAGTTTCTAGAGGTGCTCCGTACTTTACGGCGTCGGCAATGTGGCAGTCTGTTACGTCTCAGGCACGGTCTATTGACAGAAACCCAAGGCGACGAACGGGCCCAAGATGCAGTACAAGGGTTCTTGGATCAATGCAACGGCCTTGGAGTGGGTGTGAATCTCTTGATCGGTAAATATTATTTTTTTTGGGAAATGCATCTTGGAACCCTTTGATGATAATCATATTAATCTCCGCTTGGTTCATCTTTGTGTCAGGTGAACATCTGTGTCTACATGACAAGGGCCATAACTTGGTGCAGCAAATCGATCCCGTCAAAGTGGCCCAAAATGCCATACAAGAAGCTCAACGCTACTGTGCTGAGACGCATAACGTGACAGCCCCTCAAGTCCAACTGGTATGCAAGTACCCGAATCTGTCTACCACCTATGTCCCGGCCCACCTTCACCGCATTTTATTCGAGCTGTTGACCAATTCGTTGACCGCGACCATCAAGCACCAAAAAACCGCTCCTGTGAAATTGACGCTCGTGAAAGGTCATGAGGATGTGACCATTCGATTATCCGATGAAGGTGGCGGTATTTCTGCTCGTGAGATGCACAGTGCATGGCGATACCATATCAATCCCCACCACAAAGCTCTTCTAGACCACGACCAAGACGACGCCCAAGTGGAGTTTGACTCCAAACGAGGTCTTCGATTTGCCCGTCTGCTTGCCCGCTACTTTGGTGGTGATTTGAACTTGATTTCAATGGAGGGTTACGGCACGGATGCTTTCCTGGCCCTCAGCCGGGACGATGCTGTCATGGAAAACTACCCTGTCTCCAACCTAACCGAAACCGAACTTTACTAGATCTCATGTGTGGACCCCATGTTTCACACGCCACAGTTGCACGCATCCAAACCTGAAAAAAAAAAAAAACGGATCTCAACTCATCTGCCTGTAAATAGCTATCTCTCTAGATTTTGTATATAACTCTCTTGATCCTATAAGGTTCGTTAATAAATCCTGAACATAGTCAAAGAAATGCAATGCATGGAATAAGTTGAAGTTGGTAGATCCTTGAGGGTCACCATTGCTTCGTCGACCCGGAATTGTCCGTCAAGCACGATCCTTTGGAAGGCCAGGTGTTGATTATAGGCTTGCTTCCGACCTCATCCGATGTCACATCTGCTGTTCTCAGGCATGTATTCGACTCTGCATAATAATGCCAGCAAGCATGAAAAAAAAAATGGGTTGATAGAGATTAGCTGGCCACACCTCAGGCAATAAAGTCAACTTCATCTAGCCATAGAGCGCTGTGCCATCCATCGCTCTCAATCCAAGCAGGGCCAGTTTCCCACGCTGTGACGTTCTCATGTAGAATGCATAATAACCCAAATATCCTGAATGACAAACAAAACTCCTTCGATGTTTATTTCTAATGAAACGTCCCACATTGACGCATCATAAGCCAAGTCTACAATTACACACGTCTAATATTCACTCTAAGCCTCCATCTCGTCGGCATCAACCTCAGCGTTGCCAGCAGGTTCGTCAGCAGCAGCTTCATTTTGGCCGGTGGGTTTTTGGCCGCCAGCTTCTTTTTTGCCCACTCTCAAAGAAGGATAAGAGTGGGGTTCAGAATCAGTGAAGAACAAGTACATGGCCTCATAGGGACGGAGGAGAAGGGCACCAGCTTCAGTGCAGAGGTCTTCGGGAGGAGGAGCAGATTGACTGGAGTTGGCCCGGACAATCCATTGAACGTCCTTCCAGGCACCGGAATCCGACGTATGAACGACAGGCGTGATATGGTCATCAATGTACGATTCATCATGGTGACCCATGTTGCGGGTGGTGTTCTTGGGGTTGCCAAGCACAGCAAAGGATCCGTCCTTCAGGTTGTAGAACACAGGGTATCGGCTTTCACTATTGACTTCCGTCTTGGTCAAGTTCATAGGGGCAAATGACATGGTAGCGACTTCAATGGCATTGTCAACGTTGGGTTGGTCGTACAAAGTAGCCGTGGTTTGGACATTGTACCATTTGAGATGCACGGGGTGCGTGGGCACACACTCGTGGTATCGGATACCCTTGGCATAGTAAGCACCTATCAAGTTGGCGGTGGCCGGGGGATCAATGTTCAATCCAGCAAGACTGTTGCGGTTGACAGTATGGCCGGGAGGAAACAAGTTGTCAGCTGCCACGAGGGAGGCGATGGCAGACAAGCTGGCAATGGATTTGAAGAGCATGCTGCGTGATATAATAAATATTCACAGTATGTTGAACGAGAGTTTCAACCCATGGTGGGTAACCAATCGCTTTAAATAATGGAGGCCATCCATTTTTGTCCTTCTCATTGTTTGGACTGGCGGTTCTATTGGCGAACATTGCGCCAAACTTTGCTGTTAATCTTAATGAAAATGTGCATCAACCGTCAGAATGCTAAATAACAACAAGGATGTAAACACATCGTTAGATACCTCATCGCTCTGTTTATTGTTGGCTTCCCAACTTATCTTCCTTCCTGTATTGTCGCCATCGGTGGCGTGAGCTATTTCAATGGCGACCAAGCAGAGCAGATTGAAAACATGATCATTAAAGAATCGACATTCTGAATGCGGGGTGGGTCATTTTTATTAAGTATGAATATGAAGTATTTAATTCCCTCCATCAAGCGATGATGCAGCATGCATTATAGGTAATATTACAGTGATAGATAGGTGTGAGTGAATGCAAGGCGAGGAGTTGAAGAAAAAATAAATGAAGTAGAGCTAGCTTTTTTTTTTTTTCACTACTCCTTGCTCGGAAATAATTACTGGGAGTATGCTGGGCTGTTTTCTATGAAATGGTTATTTTCCTGATGTCCCGGACCGACCTTTCTCAATGAACGCGCCTAATGGGCGGCAGCTACTGTGCCAGGTTGGTTTTTGTCATCCACAGTGGAGGGGTCATCCAGATTCATAGAGGTGTTATCTTTTTCAGCAGATTCTTCCTTTTCACCATGAGCAAACTCTTGTTCAGTGGACTCTTCTTTTTCAGAGGAAGTATCTTCCACTTCATTTTCAATTCTTGAATCAAGGACAACCAGTGTCTCTGGCTGTTGGGCTTTGATGGAAGGGCGTCTTCGCAGTTCATGATGTTCAATGAACAGACTGATGAAGAATGCAACGCCAGCAAAGGGGACGATCAAAATTCGCATCTTATCCAAGGCATAAACAAAGGCTTCTTGGACTTCAGTTCGCGTGGCGGCGGGTAAGGTCTTGACCAGGGTGAAATCTTGAGCCAAAGCGGTGGCCGATATGTTAAGATTGAGGGTCGCCAATTGGGTAGCAAGGACGTTTTGGTAATAACTGCCAAAGATAGCGATACCAAACACACCACCAACGGTACGGAAGAAACTAGTGATGGCGGTGATGACAGCAATGCTAAATAAAACAGAAGATTGAGGTCAGCAGCTGAAAAAAAGCAATACTTTAAAAAAAGGCGCCATATGGCAAGGACTTACTCTCTGGCTGGGACGGAACTTTGAGCGCAAAGGAGAAGGGTTTGCATGGTAAGACCACATCCAACTCCCATCACCAGTAAATAACCAATCAATTCGCCACGGTTGGAATCAATCTTCAATAAAGACAATAAGCCACCACCAACACATTGGATGGCAAGACCGATCCATACCAGGGGACGGACATGGCCAGTGTAAGTTGCAATAAGACCAGAACCAGTAGAGCAAACCACGACCGCCAAGATGAGTGGGAGCATTTCAAGACCACTTGATGTCGCGCTGTCGCCTCTTGCCACTTGGAAATAAATGGGTGTGTAATAAATGGCACCTCCAAAGAAATTCATACCAAAGAAGAATTGGACAGCACAAATGGCCATGGCAGAACGCTGCTTCAAGATGCGTCCAGGCAACAGAGGTTCCTTTGCGTAGAATCCTTCAATGGCAATGAGACAAATGAGTAGAAATCCTCCTACACAGAAAAGGGCAATGACCACTGGACTGTTCCATGCATACTGGTTGCCACCCCATTGCAATGGCAACAAAATTAAGATGGTAGAAGCAATCAAGAAGACGCATCCAATGTAATCGATTCTTGCCAACTTGTGTTTCATAGAGTCCTTGGGACGAGGCATATGAAGGAAGACGATGATGATGAAGATCGTAGCTGCACCAAAGGGTATATTGACATAAAAGCCTAATGGTAGATGAATTAGCCGGAGTTCGCATAATGGAAGTGGACAATGAAAATAAAAAGGGGGGGGGGATCAAAAGAATTTGACGGTGTTGAAAATTCGAGCGCCATCCTTATCTCATTTGCTTCAGCCATAACCGACTGATCGGACGCACACCGACTGAACCATAGAATACTTACACCATCGCCAAGAAGCATGATCGGTAAATGCTCCTCCAATAAGGGGTCCAATGACGGAAGCAATACCGAAACTGGCGCCGATAATGCCTTGGTATTTGCCACGATCGCGGAGTGATACAAGATCCGAAACGATGATCATCACACTGCTAATCATACCACCACTATAAAATAAGAAAGGCACCATTACTGATTCCATTCCAAGTGTCATCACAAGGTATACTTGTTGTACTTACGCTCCAATACCTTGAACAGCTATATACCATCATCACAAAGAACGTTAATGGCTGTTTTGCCTGTACGACCCCATCCATATTCCCACACCCATTGACGCTTACATACCTCGAAAAACAATCAACATGGTCATGCTTTGAGCAGCTCCAGACACAATACTTCCGATCAAGAAAACCGTAACACCGAACAAGAAGACAGGCTTTCGACCGAAGATGTCTGCAAATTTACCATACAAGGGTTGGAAGCATGTGTTTGTAAGCATATATGCGACACCAACCTTCAAGAAACAGATGTGAGTTAATAGATGGAACAATACACACGTTCTTTTCATGGCACAAGCTTACCCATCCAATCTCGTAAGCTGAATTAAAGTCTGAAGAAATTCTAGGTAATGCTGTAGATACAATGGTTTGATCCAGAGATGCTAACAGAACACAAAGGGCAAGGCTGAAAAATGGGAACACTTAGTATACATCGTAGATATGCAATAGGTTGACAGACATTTACCCAACATAAATCAAGTAGAACCTCCATCCCGTGGGACGTTCCCAGTTTTCTAATGGATTGACTCGGTCTGGAGGAGGAGATCCTTTGACAGGCGCTTTTGTTTGCGATTCGACTTCTGTCGGGCTAATGCTTTCTTTCTCTGATGTCATTCGATCCAGTATATATGTGTGTGAATGGAAAAACAAAGCTAAAGCGCGCACTATGATCCGATCTTTATATAAGAGGGAAAAAAAAATTATTTCATCGGGTTAATGTTGAGCCCACGGTAAATTGAATCACCGTGGTGGTGTTTTCAAGCCCATTCGGGCGATTGAGCCGAATTGACGGCCATTCTACCTGCTTGTGCTGTGGGCCATACTGCGGAGAAACCAATACCCTGGCTGCTATCCTGCTGATCTTCTTCAAGTGAAGTGTCCATGCTTTGGAGCTGCCAAGCTTTCAAAGTGCAGCAGTACCTGGGCCTGTTCCAGGACGGACCTCAGAATCCATCATCACCCTGGTCGGTTGAGATTTGTACGCATTAAAGTGACTTCTCGAGTGTCACCCACGCTACGTAATGTATTCTAGAAAAATCGCACATTTACATTGAATATTCCAAGAACTTGGGTGACCAATGCGGCAAGATCCCCCCCCCAATTCAGAGTTTACCGAAATCCCGCACTTGACGGACGTGAACGGCACACTTCTCTCAAATCTTTTGATGATAAAGCTTGCCGTGGCATGGTTGCCGGTCAATAAATGCCCCACAAAGAATGGTGGATTAACGCCAGATTTGTCGCTATTACTAAGAGAATTGCCGATTTGGGTAAATTACAGGCCAACGCGTGCTGGGTTGTCCGAATGGAACCTTCCCGCCTGCTCGGATCGACGAGACTTCTTCAATATTGACTTGCGGTCGCTTCTTTTACAACCGTTAGTCGGACCCCAATGTGTTCGGTAGGATGGATGCCAAGCTGAAGGTAGCTGGGCAAATTGGCTGAGTTGGTGAAAAACGTGCAGGGCGCCATTTGAAAACGTAGGCTAAATCTGGCATCCCTACTGCTAAGCTCTTACGCTATTGTCATGGTCGGTCTCAAGCTATTGTCCCTGCTACTGGCTCCTCTTGCCGCCATCGCCCATGAGGCAGCCAACAGTCACGGTGGTCAATTCGTACTGACTCCATCTTCGGGATTCTCGGTGGGTTATAACATCTCATGTCAAAGTCCAGCTACAACACTCACTAAACCATGGGACGAACATTTCTAGATCGACACTCTGTTAGCTGATCCCCATAAATACGATGAGAAAAACGCCCATGTTAAGCACTTTAGCGGTGGCGACACTTTGGCGTATGTTACGCCGTGGAACAACCACGGATATGACGTTGTCAAGCAGTTCAAGGGAAAGTTTGACTTGTAAGTGCCTACGGTATGACCCAGACAATGGAAGCCAACAACTAACCCCATATTACAGTGTTTCTCCTGTCTGGTATTACGTTGAGCGAGGGTAAGTTGTTTGCTACAGCCGGCAGCCTAGCCCTACGCTAACCCTAACCTCATAGATCCAACGGCGAGTTTGTGTTGAACGGCGGTCATGATGTTGACAGAGGTGTAAGTCACCTTCGTATTTATTTTTTTATATTTTACACAGCCTACAGATCTTCCATGCTTACCTGACATCCTGCTTTTAGTGGATGGATGAAGTTAGAGATATAGTCGATAATCGTAAAGTCGGTAAAATTGTTCCTCGATTTCAATTCCGAGGCTGGACACGCGAACATCTTCAAGAATTTGTCAAGAGTCCTCAAGAGGCCGGTAAACTCGCACATATGATTTCTCACGAAGTAGAGTAAGTTTACTAGGGGAGATCTAGCATTCACATCGATTGAGACTGATTTGACATTGGATTTCAAGGAAGCAAGCCTTTGATGGTGTTGTACTTGAATGCGGATACCCGTCTTTTTTCGCCACGTTCCTTCAGAAGCTTAGCGTGGAACTGCATCAAATCAATAGAGTCCTCATCTCGGTCCTCCCGCCGGTTCGTGACGATGTCTCAAAGGAAATCATGTCACCGGATGCATTCAAGGTTTTGGCTCAGTTTGTGGATCGCTTCAGTTTGATGAGCTACGATTACTCCAGCGGTAGTTACGCAGGTGGCCCGTCATCCCCCATTGACTGGATTGAAGATAACATTGAACACTTGACAAATGAGCAGAACCGCCATCAACTCCTCGTTGGTATCAACATGTTTGGCATGGCTTACCAGCAAGGCGAAACCCCTCAACCAAAGGTCATGAACTCCGTTATTGAGCTGCTTCGCGAGATGCATGAACAAGGCTCCAGCCTTGATTTGGTCTGGGACAAGGAAGCAGAAGAACACTGGGTAGCCATTAGTGAGGATGATGGATTGACTGAGGGTCCTACTGTGTGGTTCCCCACTCCAAAGGTAAGTTGATCAAGACGAAGAGTGAGGTACATGTGAGTGTACTTATACTTGGATCCCTGCAGTACATCAAGAACAGAATTCATTTGGCTGAAGATTGGGGTGTTGGCTTGTCACTTTGGGAAGTCGGTCAAGGCTTAGATTCATTTGTGAGTCTCGTTTTCATTGTTTCTTAATGTCATGCCATTGGTCTAATTTTACATCCTTTTGCGCAGTATGATGCTTTCTAAGCAAACACAGTTCATATGACGGTATAGCTTTAAAAAAACATGGTATTTTAAAAGCAAGAAAATACTTGAATTAAACAGCATTTGATTGATGATGTACGATAGCGTTGTTATATTATTCACATTGTCAAAAATATTTCAACTTTTTGATAAAAAAAAATCTACAATTGAGGGTGGTCGACGACTTTTAAAAAAGACGTATATTAAAAACAGACTTGGAATGCTTTTTTGCTGTATGAGAGGGTGGTGTTCAACCACAGTAAACCGTTGGTTGAACCATTAAGGCTATCTTTTCTTGAACCCAAATTTTTTCCGCTCGTAAAAGAGATCTAATGGATGAAAGGTGAATGTTTAGAATAGAAGACTGAAAATGGATAGACTGTCTCATAAAAAGGCTTACCTGTCTTGGAAGACCCAAGATTAATAATCTTTGGACATCCTTCTCGGTCTTTCTCCAACCGCGTGCAGCCTACGCAGTAGTATGCGTCTGACACGCCTTGACCTCCGCAAATGACACATCGACCTTGGAATGAACCTATTGACAATCGGTTAGTACCAGCGTTGGTGTTTAAGTAAAAATAAAAAGGATAAGAAATTCGTACCAAAGTTGCATTCATCGCAGATTCGAACAAGTGTAGCTGGTCGCACGTAACTGATCGAAATTACAGGTTAGGATCTGCGGGATCAGCGAGGAACAACAACTCTTTGGCAAACTTACCTGTCGCAAATGACGCATTTACCGTCGCATTTCTCGCAGAGACGACCAATGGCAATGCCTGGTTGCTTGCGGCAAAAAATCAAATCAGGATGATGCTTGGCCATGAGTTAACAGTTTGTCAGCTACTCCCACTGTCTGCATTGGATTTTTAAGGATTGGGTTTAGTTATCAAGACATCACGTGCCTTACCCTTTTTTTTTTTTATCAATCTTTCCGTGACAAGTTCCTGGAGAAGAGTCAAAAAGCTTCGGAAAGAAAAGTCCTCGTTAATGACCACCACTTGCCATCCACCCTTCTAAAATGAACACCAACGAAATACCAGAAGTCGATCTCCTTAATACAACCTCCACCGACAATACCACCTCTTCTAACAATAGTACCACCATGTCCAAGTCACACACAGGTAAAAACTCAGTAAACCCACTACATGGCCTGGAATGCACACACTCATATAGCCCTCGCTGGCAATAGATACTCGGACGAAAGTGACAACGTTTGAAGAAATACAGAAGCAATTGAAGAAGACATTGGACCACGTTGAGCAAAAGAATTTGAGAAGTAGCTTTGAGACTCTCAGTCTCGCTACGTCTGGCGTTGTGGATAATTGCGAACAGCTCGGTAAATGCACCGTTCGCATGGATGCCGTTCGTCTATTTCCAGCTGACACCTAGGAATGTTTAATAGGTTTGACGTCAGACGATCACCCATACAACGCTATTGACCGAGAGCAGTTTTGGACCGGCCTGAACAATTGCTGGCTGTACGCACTTGCCCAACGAAACGACGCGGGAAGTGAAATAGAGAGACTCAGCAATGAATATCTTTTTGAATTAAGAGATAAGCTGGTTACGTGGGCTGACAAACTGGAGCCTTTCGGATTGGTTGATTACGAGATGGGCCTGTGGGAAGCTGAGATTTTGGAAGCCGTCGACGCTAATCTGGCTTTGCAATATGCCGCCGCACAAGCCGCTATGGCCACGCAAGTCGCTATTCAGCCCAACGTTCAGCAGCTAAGCAAAAATGCCATGTGTATTCTACCACCCACCGCTAATTCCGATTGCTTTGAATCCGCCCGAGAGTTCATGCGGATGAAGAAAAAATCCACCGCCTCTCGGACAGACTGTATATCACCACGCCAGAGAGACTCCCCATTACCATCCATCATTATACCTGACGACGATATCGATGATATGGACTCGGACTTCTCTTCACCAAGTCAGTTAGTCGCCACCCTCGATATGGTCGACTCCGATGTAAGACTGGACAGCGTCTTCTCCGTCAGCATCAAAGATGAAATGATGGATGCCTAAACATGACGCCACGGTGCAAGTCACCACATTACCTAATCCTCAACCCCCTCCTCATTGTATCTTTTTCAACTTTTGCTTGATCCTTATTGAAAGTTATCTGTGTACATATTACGTAAAAAAAACCATCTCCCCCGTCCCTTCCTTATTTTTACTTTAGAGCTGAACCGTAAATAAAAGTTAAACTCACTTGAATAGTCTAAATATACATGGTAACATAATGCAATCTATCAATAGTACTCTATGTCATGATTGAACCTGTCTACAATCCAAGATCGTCTGCTACATCCATTTCATCTGAATTGGCTTGGGTGTCATCATTTTCCTCCGCCACCTCCTCCTCGTCTTCTTCTTCAATATCCGGAAGTGGGAAGGTTAGAATAGCAGCTACACCCGTAAGCTGATTAAGTTCTATAATATGCAACGCATTGTTAACCTTATGTTTGGCTCGGCATATTTGTCAATAATAACTTACGTTCGCCAGAGACATGGAGTGTGGAGAACACAAGGACTTGGCCACCAGATGCACGGACTCCCTCCACCAGTTCAATATACTTTCTTCGCGTAGCAATATCTGCCGACCGGAACAGAGCATCTGTAACCATCAGTGTTCCAATCGCGCCTCTCTCGTTGGCTTTGGCAACATGCTTGAAGCCATAAAACGCTCGGTCGGGGTCGTTGTTAAGCATGACGTAAAATTTATCAAGTGCTGCCACTTCTCTAGCAGCTTTCGTATCAGCAAGTTTGGCCTTGACGGAATCATCTTGCATCACCTCTTGAAGCGAATGTTTGTGCCCGCTGGAACAGTGCACCAGCAAAAACTTGGGCCGATTTTCCATCAACATCTTATTGTCAGTCTTGACAGCTTGATCAAATATATAGTGATATAATTGGTCCTATACCATAGCAGTCAGCATCACTCCACACCTTCAATACAAGAGCATTTAATCCACCCTACCTTTACAAATCCAGGACTGGCTATGATAATGCCTTTGACAACATCAAAGTTGACATGCCGCAGTAAGGCTTGATAGACTTGGTCGTAAAATCTGCCTAGGCCCTACAACACCATGTTGGAAGTAAGATAAATATAGTCGGACGACTTTTAGACTATGAAAGTAGACCGCAGTAACTGACCTTTTCGTAGTTGGTGACCGATCCCTTTCGCTTGCGTGGAATGGGTGTTTCAATTCGTTGCCTCACGATGGTCATATGCTGTGTTACCAAGCATACGTTGGCCAAACCCTCTTGACAGACAATAGCAGCTACATCAGCTTGTTTGGTGATATCACAAGCATCCTCCACACGCTCCAGAGCAATAGTATCCCATTCATTTTTGAACAGCGTAAAATTACGATTGAGTTCCAAATCTATGGTATGGTAGCTGTTCATCTGCATTATAACTTGAGTCAGCAAAGGTACCTACGAGCAAATCCCATAGGGAGTTCCTTACCTTAACATATTGGCTTTCGCTGGAGACTCGCCCGTTAATACGTAGCAGTCCAGCTTGGGGATCAAAGTCTACTGTCTCCACGACTATAGTAAGCGTCAATCGCACTCTTTGACTTGAGCTAGAGCCAGTTGCACTCTCTGACTGTATCCGTCTGTATAGCCATGTCAGTGGCAGTTTTGTACATGCACTCTGCTCGTAATGTACTCACCTTATAGTGGTTGCTTTGAGCTGATCTTCGGTTTGTATCAAGTTGTAGACATGCCACATATCCTCCAGTTCTTCGGGGTACAGCGTTACGTATCCCGACTTGTCCTTCTCTATGGACTTTTTTATGAGCTAGTAGCGCCATGGTCAGTACAGAAATGTATAACGATAGTACGTCACAATGCGTTACCTTCATCGGGGGTAGAGTGGGGTTAAAAGAGTGAGGAAAAGCAACGACGAAAAACTGTGACTTTTGAATTTTTATGCTGCTGGTTGGAGTGAGCTTTCCATTGACCCTTTAACATTCATGGACCGCTGTAAGCCAGTGGACTTGTCATCATCACAGCGACCGGTATTTCTACCAAATGAACGACTGTTAGCTTCCCAAGGGCCGGTTGGTCTCTATGATGGGTATGTGCAAGCCATAGCGTTTGGAATTGGCTCATGTTTACTGAATGGGGTGCCTTTTTAGCAAGGAGAAGTCTGTGCAGCACCAAGAAGGTGTGGGCTATCTCACGTCACATCGAGTGATATATGTAGATTCAAAAGATCCCCGAAAGAACTCTGTCCAACTCGAACTTGCATCGATCAAGAGCATTGATACCTACGTACGTCACATGGCAATACCAACTCTTACCACCGTCGTATCTATCTAACCTATTGTGTGTTCGTAGGCAGGATTTTTGAGCAGATCCCCCAAAATAACTTTATACCTGGACAACTCTCGTCCTTCTTTTCCATCTTCATCCGCGGATTCTGAAAGTTCCAGCAGTTTACCTACCAAGGTTTTGGGTACATGGCACTGTCCCATCTGCTCGTTCCAAAACACAGAGGACCTAGAAAAATGTCAGCTGTGTGGTGTGCCAAAGCCAGCTAATATTCAGGTCATAACACCCATTTCCACCACTTCTAGTCCAAAATCTGTGGAAGCAGACGCCAATGCTTGTCCAATCTGTACCTTCATCAATCACCCTAGTATGGTGCGTTGCGAAATGTGCGATAGTGAGATTGGCAAGACTCCGACACCCTCTACTTTATCCGAGCCTGGCAACGCATCACCTATCAGCATTACCCCACCGCCTGAGGATGGTAAAGGAGATGAACCCTATATTAAAATAGCCTTCCGAGCTGGCGGATACACGACCTGGCTACCTAATTTGAAATCGGCCTTGGCCACCAAGGCTTGGGAGCAGGTATGCTACAGATATACATGAATCTCGGGTTCATGTCATCCGCTAACAAAGTACTTTAGAAGGTAGAGCCTGAGGTGGAGAGACCTGTGGCAAGCTCTCGAGGAGTTGGCATCAGTAAGTATCGCATGGCACACAGATTCAGTTGAGCTTTCGCTTATCATTCGTGTTGGGAACAGGTGCTATTCAAGAACGCATTGAGAAAACTAGGCTGGATGCCGCCGAGACGCTTACAGATGCGTTCAAAGATTTGGACGGCTTAATGGCGAAGGCTGCTGAAATGGTCAAGCTGGCCGAATCCATAACCACCAAGATAAGTAAAGAACCTCAAGGCTCGGGTACCTCGGAGAACGATACCTTGGCTTTGAACACTTATTTGATGGAGCTTGGAATATCCAATCCAGTCACAAGGTTAGTCTCGAAGGCATAGCTTATGGAAATCATCTCTGCGCAAGTTGATTAACCTGTGCTGTTCATAGGGATTCTACTGGGTCAAGTTATCATCAAGAGTTGGCGCGAGAACTGGCAGACTTCTTAGTACCAATTCTGGAGCGTCAAGGTGGCATGAAATCTCTCGCTGATGTATATTGTTTATTTAACCGTGCGCGTGGTGTTGGTGAGTTTGCTATCTCTCTTCACTGCATGGATATCAACTTGTGCTGATGTGTTTCTTGTCGTAGCTCTCATATCCCCTGAAGATTTGTACAAATCTAGTTGCCAATTCGATACCCTTCACTTACCCGTCCGCTTGAAACGATATGAAAGTGGTTTGCTGGTCATTCAGTCTCTCAACCTCAGCGATGACAGGGTAGCGCAACGTATTGCGAATCACGTCAAGCAGTATGGACCGTTGACTGCCATGAGAATTGCTGAACTGGAAAATTTGGCACTTCCAGTCGCCGTAGAACAACTATATGTAAGTTTTTGCATCATTCTTAGTGCTCGCAAAGTACCGTTAATGCTGACTTCATGTTCGGTAGATGACAGAGGCTAAAGGACTACTTTGTAGAGACGCCAGCTCGGCGGGTATCACCTTTTTCGAAAATCTGTTTTTGCAAAATCAACAAGTCGCCAGCCAATAAGACTTTTTCCCAAACATCACCATTTGCTCATCAAATTGTACAAATACAAAAAGCTTAAACCATTCATTGTAAACTGTCTTTTATTTTGTGCATTTATACGTAACGAGTCATGCTATTTTATACGAAAAGGTCATACCTGCTAAAGAATGCATAAGTTAGCTATGGATTCATAAAAACAAAGTATGAAATACAGCAGCAAGGTGGTGTTCGATATCTCAGCATCAAAAGTTGTCCTCATTCCGTGATCGGAAGTCTAACATATATAAGTGAAAACATCCTTGAGCGAACACCTTTCCTCGCTGCTCTGTGTGGAAGAACAGTATGCTTACCATTTCGCCATAGTACGAAACATGAGTATGCGCGTCAAAACTGGAAAACCTGTTGAGTGACAGAGCAGTTGTTAGTGATATGCGTCCAAGATGAACGTAATATCGTGGGGGGGGGGATTATCTCATGAACAGGCTGTGCCCACAACAAAGCAACTGCTCAACCGTACGAAACAGTTCATGAGATGGTGGATGGATCTCGGCTTACTTTTTGACTATCTGCGACACGGAGATCCGTCGCAAAAAGCTTCGAAAGAGCCTTTGGGGAAGGGAAGGCAGTAATTATAATACAGTTACTTACGTTTACGTGTTAAAGAGCATAATGCTACGTTTGTTCATAGCCGAAAAAATTTATACCGTCAACACTGGCTGTGACGTTGAAATTGTGTCGGAGATCATAATGCGAAACGACATACATTTTGTCGTCCAGGCCATGGAAGCTGAAGGACTGATCCAGAGGCTTTACCTGAAGAATTACCAAGGATATTGTAAAAGTAGTAACTACCGAAGAGTTTTATGTCGAAACCTTCAGATAAATATGTTCACTTCTCCTTCGCATATTGCCAAAACACATTCAACAAAACCATTGTATAACACGTCATCAAAACTCCAATGAAAAGATCACAACAGAAAAATGTTATGTGTTTATTCAAGAGAGTGAAATAATTTCCAACAGCTTCAAGATGTCGTTAAATATTCCTTCTTTCTCTAATTTTCAGTGCTGGTTTGTATAGTGTACTGATTGGGGAGGTCTTTTCCTGCGGTTATGCTGTCTTTAGCCTCCAGAAACTCTTTGGCAGTATTGATATGTGGCCAGGGTTTGTTTGGTATGTCTTTCCCGAGAAATGGACAAAGCTTCTCCCATCCGTCTACTCCAGTTTCAAAAATAAGCAGTCGATCGGCAGGAACAGTTCGTCTGACCTCTTCTTCATGCTCGTTGAATAGTTTTATAATAGCCTCTTTATCCTCAAATTTTCCTTGGAAATCTCCATACCAGACATTCTTACTGATCATTTTTGAAGCTACCTTGACATGATCAGGAGCATCGGCTGGTGGTTTCTCTTTCTCAAAGGTGTAAATGGTTTTTTTGGCACTCTCATACCATTTTTCCGGGTCCCGGGTGGTATGGACGACTTTGGCATCAGGGTACTTCTGCATCAACTCTTTATAGAAGCCGCAAGTAGGGTAGTCTACAGCAGCATTGAAGTTCTTATATGCTACGTCCCAATCCACAACTTCACCGTCATAGGCTCTCTCAAACAGAGTCGCATCATTTTTCGGGTTTGTCATGATGACAATCATGTGATGGACGTCGTATCTGATATTAAATTGCGTCAATGTGGGCTGAACGTTATTTATCAAATTGTCATACAATGGACTTACCCCAGGTCTATCAATGCTTCACGCATAGCTGCGGTACCTGTTCGACTCCATCCGGAACCTATAATCTCAAGAGGAGCCATTTAAATCTGTTAAGGGAATAGATGTAGAGAACTAAATAAAATACATTCTTTCCCTGTCCCGCACCTTTATATACTTTAGCTCGCGTTTCCCATGCTTATCATTTTGAATCATTCTCTAAGCCTGAGAACCCCTCTGTTTGTATCACGCTACGCTGTGATCTCCAATTGAAACATATGAGCCGAGCCCACATATTGACGTGTCGGTAAAAGTATATGGCTTAGGCGACCAAAGCACAAATTATGACCGAAGCATTGAACACGTAACCCCGGTTTCGTTAAGGCGGCCCTCTTGGTAGACCATGTTTGCAGGATTTAGAAGACTGTAAGCTTAAATTATACTTCACTTGTGAGGCTCTTCTACAGCACAGTAAATGGCTTATATTGAGCTTTTCTGCCAAGTTAGATATGCATGAATGCACAGCAATTGGGAGGTAACACTCAATCATGCGCCCACGTTATAGAAAAATTTCGGGCTAGATTTTGTTGAGCATGCCAAGCCACGCCTGCAGGCCTTAGTCTGATATATGAATTTAAAAACAACAGTCGACTGGAATTGATTCGACATCATAGATCTTTGATACAATATTCATCGAGGTCTAATATGAATAAGCACACAGGATACGATGAGTAATACATCAAAGACAGAGAAAAGTCGTACGTAAGATGGTAGCCACAGCCCCAATATGTCGCTTAATACTTTTACCGCAGATCTACATATTTCGCCAATCATGCAAAGAACAACATGAGCTTACTCCAAGAAATGTGAGCTCTAGCAAAAGTGGCATCTATAAATGCTCTGATCCCTGCTTCTTTGTTCTTTGGTATTGTCAGTAGCCGCAGCAGTTGTAATTCAAGGCCAGGCAGCTGAAAGCAAGCCTGAATGAAATCTGAGCAGTACCCCCATTACAGCAATATGTTTTGTAGAAGATGTATGTGTTCAAGTAATTAACGGGCTAGATTAATTCGCTTCCTTTTCAAAAGAAATTTGCCTCATTAACTTGAAGTCTCAGCTTCTCAATTTTTTCATTCTCACTGCTTTTTATAGGCGAGTGCTATTGAGTCGAAATAATTCAAGTGAAATTGGCATGTTGCAATAGAGAGAAAAGTAGATCGGATTGCTCTCCAGCTAACTTAATATTACGGTGTCCCAGAAAACTTTGAGAAACTGCTTCTACAACGATGGCATGTCAAAAGCAACCGAAATAATGCTCTTTCTGTGGTGTAAATGAACAGGTACTGTTTATACGATGAAATTGAGTGGATGCCAGGTTTAAAGAAAGTCGTACAGTATATCCGAGCCATGTTTATTTTGGGAGGAATAGGGGTATTCAGGACAGGGGCAAACACAAAACACAAACAGCCTTTAAGACATTTGCTTTTTCCTAGATTCTGCAGACTATGGATGACTTCCAGGATACTCTATCTCTTAAACCGTATACATCATATCTAAAGTGGAATGATAGCGAAATAATGCGACCTTCACCACATGTACATGAGCTTTCTCAGGAATGAGATGTCGCGTACCTTTCAAGCTGCATAACATAGCAATGTAAGAAAAGACAAGTCGAACTTCTCATCTGTAGAAAGACGTTTCAGTGTACATTGCCTAGTACCATGGTGCAGTGTATAGTGATGTTTGTTCTGAGGTTTCTGACGGAACTCTACATGCTAACAAAACCTCCCTTTTTAGTAAAACAAATGTGGAGTGAATTAGAGAGTCCGTGCATATCGGAGTGGAGAACGCGAAAGTTACACTTCTACGGAGCAAAGAAGATCATGAACTATCTAATCGAAAACATCACTTCGAGCGCTGACTGTACACTCAACAGCTTGTCTGGCTCTGAACCATCGCAAAATTCATGCATCCACCTCATCGATAGTGTCTACGTCAATGAGAACAGTCATGATATGACGTGGATTTCCACCATTTGAAAGACTATAAAAGACCGCCATGTTAGCTGTCGCTTGTTCCTTAATTCTTGCCACCGCACTCGCGCGAATGGTGCTTATGCAGGACTTGCCACCCTGTCCAGCACGCCCCTTGGCTCGATCCTAATTCAGGCGTCTTACCGCTTACTGGCAACATGGTCGCTAGCCTGTCTTAGTTTTGTTTAGACCTCCCTGTATGGGATGCGCTGGAGGACGCTCCAGTTGCTGAACTTGGGGACCGCTAAACAAGAGGGGAACCTTTTTTTTT
>NW_026252143.1:0-6557 GCF_025399195.1 Umbelopsis ramanniana AG
AAATAACGATATAGAATACGCGATACATGTGTAAGTTTTTTTTTTTTTACTTTTTTATTTTTTTACTTTTCGATCTTTTTCGTCTATATTTTGATATTTTTAGGTCCTTTTTGGCTATATTTTGATTTTTATTTATTTTTTAGTCCTTTTTGGCTATATTTTTTTTTTTTTTGGTTGTTTACGACAAGCCAGCCGATAAAAAATTTTAACTATTCAACCCCTTCATATACGTCTTACCTTTGTTCAATTGAAGCTAAATCAAAATGGCCCCTTCAGATTTTGAGCAAGAGACTTCTAATACCTGAAAGATTGTAAGTTCGCGTTAGTATCAGTGGATAAGATTCATGACAATAACATCGCTGAGGAGTCCAATTGCATTGATCAGATAGAATTGGGTGTCAACCCGACATAATCACAGTCCGAGGACTAAGTAGACCGTCGTGATAAAGTTTTGGTCATCACCAATGCAATGAAGGACGACAGTGATCATGATTGATTACGTACCCACAGTCCATAAAATGTAGCAAGGAACAGTGGCTTGTAGTACATAGATCTGTGAAAAGCTAAATATGATGTTAGTAGTTGATCATGGAAGGAGTACACACTACCAACTCTGGGATACACATCAGACGTGAAGGTTGTCTACAGTAAGTTCAGACATATGCTTGTCTATTTTGTTTGTATATCATCCCTTGGCACCCAGAGTCGTCAAAGCAATCATAACCAATACATACCTAGTACATGGGAGGTCGTAAGCTTACTGCTTCATGTGCTTTGCATCGCAATGTAAGATACAGACATCTAGATGAGAGTACAATATCAGTAAATGTGATATTTGGGTCATGCGAATTTTAAATCTTGTCTCTAATCACTTGTATCAGAGGAGAGATCTTGCTCAGTTAGGCATGAATGGTATTAAAAAGGGTTTCTCAACAGTGAATTACTCTTCTGACTCGTCATCTAGTGTGTTCATCATTTGCGAGACCGATCCGTTCGATACAAGTGATAGAGAATGGGTAGATTGACAAAAGTAAACTTACACATGAATTGTGGAGGTGCAATACAGCAGCCACATAAAGCCCGTGATAGAAAAAAGCTAATAAACTGAATTGATGTGTGAGCAGGATGACTTAGGACAACGATTGTAAGGTTTCAATCCATGTAAACAAAGCTAAGATCAGGAGCGAGTTTTCTAGGCTCGGTGTTCATGAGCTTATCGATCATTATGATTCAGTGCCCAGTGCTGAAAAGTCATCTTTTCAAAGCTGCTTACATGGATGGAAACGTGAAGAAATGTTTTTTTGTAATTACCTTTCTTTATTGAGGTCCTTAATAACGTACACATACACGTAGTATATAGCTATCTGTTGGAAGGGTTGGTTAATGTCATGATATTTGTATAACATAAATAACAGGAAGCATTTTGATCTAATGATTGCTCAGTAAATGTGCAATGTTATCTACATCGAATTCAGCCGGTAATTCCAGCTTTAATTGCGTTTTGTTTCATCCTTTAATCACTAGGTAAATGCTTCCCGAAAAGAGCGTGTGCTTACCCTATATGATCCATGTGTAAACCAGACCAGACTAGCAAGTAAGATAATAAATCTATCAAGCTGAGTAGATGATGTGTGAGTTTACATGGGGATGAAAGTATGGGAGAAATAGTGGAAGGGAGGTATTGCAAACATCAGAATAAAAAGTATAAACACGGTTTGTTCAGAAACTCTAGTTTGTATTTGTGGAAAATGGATCATCGCCTGGATGCATTGAAACGAAGGGAAAGGCTTGAAATAAGTGTACATACCTTGACTGAACTGAAGAAGGAAAGACAGTACGCAACGCTTCCCGTGTCTATTTATGCGTTCAAAAATTTTTTCAGTTGGAAAATGACAGTCTCAGGGTGGCTTTGAGAGCCGTTCACTTTCCGCGCTTTCAGCTATTGTTCATCATGCTTTTCATGAGTTTTTGGTAATATCAATGGCAATAAAATCGATACAGATTAATTATTAATAATGGTTAAGCCTCCCAATTTAATATAAGTAGATTATAATTTTAGTACACTCTGTTAGGTTCCAGTGGATCTGACGCTCACTCCATAAAGTGTACTTTTGCAGAAAGCCAAGTGCGATTCACGTGATCGCGGCAATTTCGATTTCACCTTGTTCCCGCTTTCATCTTTCGCACTGGCTTTAACGACAGTGCATTTCTATCATGCCGGCAGGAAAGGAATTCGACCCCGACGTTGACTATTACAAACTTTTGGAGGTTGAATACAACAGTACTCATGAAGATATACGAAGGCAGTATCGTAAAAAGGCACTCAAGGTCCATCCTGACAAGAATCCCAGCCCTGATGCCGCAGCCCTGTTCCATGCTCTCTCGCAAGCCTATGAAGTGCTCACTGATACCCAAGCAAAGCTAGCTTATGACAATGTGATCAGAGCAAGAGTAGAACGGAACAAGAGACACAATGAAATGGACTCAAAGCGGCGAGCTGCCCGAGATGAATTAGAGGCACGAGAAAAAGCTGCCAAAAAGCGCAAAACTGACGAAATGGATGCTGAAGCGAAATACAAAGCGGAACTGGCGAGGATGAGGGAAGACAGCGGTAGAAGGATGCAGGAAGAGGAAGATGAACTGCGAAAGATGATGGAGGAAGAGGAGAAAGCAGGTACGCGATGAATAATGTTAGACATTGTTGATTAATGAATTTAGACTTATGTGAATATGTTTCAGAGGTACCAGAAGCAAGTGAAATGGATTGTACATTGAAGATCAAGTGGAAGAAGAAAAAGAGAACGTTTGAACAGACAGAGCTGGCTAGTCTGTTTGGTAAATTTGGACCAGTGGATGCCATTGTCATGACAAAACAGGGCAGCGGCCTGGTTGTTTTCAAATCCATTGTTGGCGCGGTAAGCTCATAACCACGTTGGAAATTACATGGTGTCAAGTATTAATTCATTGTTTAATAGCATGCTGCCCTTACTAGCCAAGATACCCATCCAGATCTCGCCATCTTTGAAGCAATCGATTGGGCAACCGGTAAAGAGCCAGCCATTGTTGCGAAATTAGGCGTTGCTTTGAAGAACAACAGTTTGAAGACTGCGTCGGAATCTATCGAAACATCCAAGCTAGATTATGCTACCCTGTCAACGCATACCAGTAATCTATCGTCCAAATCGAAACCTTTGTTTGGAGGTGCGTCTGCAGCGAAGCCATTGTTTCGAGCATTTGGCAATGCTCCAGCTCCAGTAAGTGGTGACAAAATTATTGTTTTCAGACTGGGTTGCATCCAAGGATGAGGACCATATATTCTAACCATCTTTACAATACAGATGTCTTTTGGAAACGCGCCGAAAACATCAGATGAGGATTACGAAACAGTAACATTAATGAAGCTCAGAGAAGCCGAACGCAGACGGCTAGCGGAAAAAGTTCGCGAAGATGAAAAGCTGTAGAATCTTAATAGTTGTTCTCAACCACATACAGCATGTGTAAATAGTTATCAATAGAAAGTGTATTGAATACAGATATCAAAAAAGTCTTTGCGTGGTTAACGAAGTTAAAGCGTCGTATGTATCAAATAGCAGTTAGGACTTTAATCGCGACGATGGCCATATTGCAGTTTTTTTGATCTTTGACAAGTTGCCTCAAATTTTTGAAAATTGGTTGCCAGAAACGTATTCAGCACTTCTCCGCCTTTCCTTGAAGACATTGCTGGCTCATGGCTTCGAGTGCGACACTCTCCAATTTAGCGGATCAATACTCCAGAGAGTTTTCTGAATGCTTAAGCACCATTCTTCCCGATACACCTGACAAGATCAATGATTCTAAAGCCATTCACAAAGGTATGTATGATGCATGCTCGTCTAAGGGAGGAACAATAGCATTCGCTCATCAATATCAATCGCAGACATCGCAACACATATTGCCGCGATGAAAGCCACTACTAGTTCAATAGAAGAAGCAATGGGCGATATTCGGCTGGAGCTACTCAAAGACAAAGAAGTGGCTCTAGAGCAGGTAAAGTGGTACCACTATGTATTTTGTGATTATCAAGACGCACCAAGGTCTTAACTTTATATAATCAGTCTTTAGCCCTGTTACGACGCGATATACACGTAAAGACGGAAACGATAGACAAATACACCACGCAGCTAGAAAAGTGGTCGAGCGAGCTGCTTAAATTGGGAAGCAAAGGCCGTGAAGTGGCGAAGCGGGAGCACGAGCGATACCAAGTGCGAAGCGACAACGACCACAACCGCTCTCAAGTACAAAGACATGACTCAGATGATGATATGTCGGATAAGGATATGTTTGAAGAAGTTGTATAATACATAAAGTAATTAGCGTATGTGAAACACCACTGGCTATGGCATAATCTTTTTTTATTTTTGCAATTTTGCACGATGGCTCTATTCTTGTGTTGGCACCTCAATGAGTACCTCTAGTGAAGTAACTATCCCTAATTATCCTGTGGCGTTGCACCGATGTCTGATCCTTCGTCCACTGCCTCTTCATCGGACGAATCTTCACCGGCTGCTGATGAATTAGGTTGGTTGGATGCGTTAAAGTCTTTGAACTTTCGCTGGGGTATAACTTCTAAAAATGCCTGATTCCAGTCTTTACATTCAAGCCACTTGAGCATGATTTCATATACTGCGGAACACATGATGTGAGCCTAAGGAGTCCAACATATTAATAATCGTAAGAAATCTAGCTTACCATGGTTTACAGTGAGAACTTTGCGTGTAGCTAATTGGAGATATTCGCCAATTGGAAGTTGTGCAGTAGGGATTCCTTCCTTGACAGCTTTTTCCTGGCAAAGTCCCTTGTAACGATTTTTGTCAACGATTCCGCCAATAATATACACCTTATTCTCATCCAATTCTGTTGCCACATTGTCTGAATCCGCTGACAGATAGACCAGCTTTTCTTTATCAAATTTCTCAAGGTATGTTTCAGTTGTAAAATCAACGCCTTTCCAATTAGTTCGTGACGGTGTCTTCTTGTCGAACACCTGCTCTAAATCACCACCAAATGAAGTGATGGTAATAGGACATGGATATTTCGCGGATCGATTAGAGCTGTAGCACCGACATATTTGGGTTTGCATCGAATTGATCTCTTTTTCTACCATCAGTGAATTAAAGTCGCAATCAATTACAACGTTTAACTTGCTCCACACCTGATCCTCCAGTCGAATTCTTTTGGGTCCCTGTGGAGGCGTTATCAACCCTTCCTCGTACATTCTCTTCCTTGCTTCTTTCTTTTGCTTCTTTTTAGCTTTGGCAGCATCTCTTCTTTCATCTCGAGTAGCGTCCCAGCGTTCTTGTTTATAATGACGCTTAATAGCTCGTCTGCTCATGCCAGCGTACTTTGGATCCTTGTAATCAGGTTTTTCATGTGGGTAGAGTTTGGACATGTCAACTTGTGTAGTGTTGTTTTGATCCTCGCTTGCGTTACTAATCTCTTGAATGGCTTCTTGGCTCGAATCTGATGGCTGTGGACTACTCATGGTCGGTTTGAAATTGCAAAACTACGATCGATCACCAGAGTTTAAGAGAGGAATTTTTTTTTTTATTTCTTTTTTTTGGTGTGGGGAGCAATCTCAAACACTGGAAAATTTTGAAAAAGAAAAATTCATTGTCATTACCGTAGAGCTGTTTTGCAGAGAACACAGCTTTCTGAAAAAATTCCATACCATAATACTAAATGTAAGTAGTTTAATTGTATAACGCAACAAAAAAGTTCGTATTTAAAATGGGAGAAAAAGAATACGGTGTTCCGTCCTTGGCTTTAGATTTCGTGCTAAGGTGAACACTGGGAGAGGAATTATTGGGGGTAAAAATTTTACATAATTGAGCACTTGCTCTTCTTCTCTTCCTTATGCTCCTTATGCTTTTGCTTGCCAGCGTGGTCCTTGCTCTCACCAGTTTGTGAGGTGGCAGCTGAGGTAGTGGCGGTTTCAGCTTGTGGTGTTGGAATTTGAGGAAGCTCCTTTTGAACGTCAGGAGTGACAGCTGGTTCAGGGACCTGAACAGCAGGATCGGCCTCGTTAGCCACAGGCTGAGGTACAGGCTCTGGAGAAGAGGCGACAGTAGAAGCGAGAGCTGGTTCGGGAACAGTGGGTTCTTCAACGGACACAACTGGTGCCGGGGTATTTGTGGTTGCTTCTTGACCAGGTTGGGTATTATCGATATTGCTAGTAGCCTCAGTGATAGGTTCGGCATTGAGCTGAACAATAGGGATTTCAGTCTCTACTGCAGTTTCAGGCTCGGTAACAACGGCGTTGTCATCAACAGCTGGAACATGGAGTTGAGGTTGTTCTTCCGCAGCAAGTTCAACAACAGGTGGTTGCAAGTTATCAGTTTCTGTCTCAGCTTCAGTGCTATCAGCAACAGGTTCGACGGTCTGCTCTTCAACAGCAGCAGGTGCCTCAACGGCGGGTTCCTCAACAGCGGTTGGCTCAACAACAGGCTCAACAGCGGCGGATTCTTCAACAGCAGCCTCCTCAACAGCGGGTTCCTCAACAGCAGGTTCCTCAACAGCAG